>NW_007729407.1:5770-96142 GCF_000696425.1 Galeopterus variegatus | reverse complement strand
GGGATCCGAACCCTCGGACGGGAGCGCCGCCACGCTTCCCAAGCGGCACACCATCCAGTGCGCCACCGGGCTGGCCCCTGATTTCTAGTTTTAATCCATTGTGGTCTGAGAAAATACATGGGATAATTCCAATTTTTTTGAATTTGTTGAGATTTGATTTGTGTCCCAGTATATGATCTATCCTGGAGAATGATCCACGTGCTGATGAGAAGAATGAATATTCTGAGGTTGTTGGATGGAATGTTCTGTAGATATCTGCCATGTCCAATTGGTCTAAAGTTTTGTTAAGTTCTTGTGTTTCTCTGCTAATTCTTTGCCTGGTTGATCTGTCCAATATCGAGAGTGGAGTGTTCAGGTCCCCTGCAATTATAGTATTAGTGTCTATTTCCTTTTTTAGTTCTAATAGAGTTTGTTTTATAAATCTGGGTGCTCCTACATTGGGTGCATACATAGACATGATTGTTATATCTTCTTGATGCATCAGTCCTTTTATCATTATGTAGTGACCCTCATTGTCTCTTTTTATGGATTTTAGTTTAAAGTCTATTTTGTCTGATATGAGTATAGCTACTCCAGCTCGTTTATCTTTTCTGTTTGCTTGGAAGATCTTTTTCCATCCTTTCACTCTTAATCTATGTGAGTCTTTATGGGTGAGGTGAGTCTCTTGTAGGCAGCAAATAGTTGGGTCCATCTTTCTTATCCAGTCAGCCAATCTGTGTCTTTTCATTGGTGAATTTAAACCCTTGACATTAAGGGTTATTATTGAGAGGTGTTGCTTTATTCCTAGCATTTAATTATTTTTATGATTTTCTTGAGTGATATTTGTTCCTTGCTTTCTGTTTTGCTATTTGTTTTCTGTGTTTGTTGGTTCCTGAGGTTGCCTCTAGTGATTATGATCGTTTGTTTTCTTTTCATGATAGTCATTTTTATTATAGTAGTGGATTTTTATTTTACTTGGATTGTTATGGCAGTGGTAATTATCTTCCAGGATCCAATCCCAGTACTCCCTTGAGAATTACTTGTAAGGGTGGTCATGTGGTGATGAACTCCCGCAGTTTTTGTTTGTCTGAGAAATATACTATTTGCCCTTCATTTCGGAAGGACAGCCTTGCAGGGTAGAGTATTCTTGGCTGGCAATCTTTGTCTTTTAGTATTTTGAATATATCATCCCATTCCCTTCTAGCCTTTAGGGTTTGTGCTGAGAAGTCTGACATTAACCTGATTGGAGCCCCCTTATAGGTGATTTGATGCTTGTCGCTTGCAACTTTCAAGATTCTCTCTTTGTCCTTGAGTTTAGTCATTTTGACTATAATATGCCTTGGTGAAGCCCTTTTTGGGTTGAATACATTTGGGGATCATTGAGCTTCCTGGATCTGAAGATCTGTGGTTTTTCCTATGTCTGGGAAGTTTGCTGCCTCTATTTTGTTGAATATGTTTTCAATACATTCGCCTTTTTCCTCCCCTTCTGGAATACCCATGATTCGGATATTTGAGCGCTTAAGGTTGTCTAATATCTCTCTCTGATTTTCTTCGATAACTTTGATACTTTTTTCTTGTCTGCTTGTATTACTCCAAAGAGCCCATCTTCAAGAACCGAGGTTCTCTCTTCAACTTCCGTTATCCTGCTAGTTAAACTCTCCAATGTGTTTTTTATTTCACTGAAGAACTTCTTCAGTTCGGCAAGTTCTGCTACATTTTTTTTTATGACAATGATTTCCTTGTACATTTCCTCTTTCAGCTCCTGTATGTTTTTCCTGGTTTCATCATGCTGTCTAGCTGTGTTTTCTTGTATCTCATTCAGCCTCTTTAGGATTAACACTCGAAATTCCCTGTCATTCATTTCAAGGGCTTCTTGTTCTATAGGATCTAGAATTTGAGAATTATTGACTTTTGGTGGTGTATGTTCTTGGTTTTTTGCATTTCTTTTTGGATGTTTATTCATTTTGGCAGGGATTTTCTCTCGAATCTTGGACTTAGGACATTCTTGGGGGGGAGGGGAGAGAGGGAGGAGGGCGGGAGGTGTCGGTGAAGGGCCATAATAATCATATACATTGTATATTGACAAAATAAAAATTTAAAACATAAATAAATAAATAAATAAATAAAAAGTTCTCTAGTTCTAGCACTAAATTCAACTCATTAAGTCCTTCCCAGTCACCATGAACATAATGCATTTAGCACAGTTTGCAACTCAGATTCTCAGAATGAAGTGTCATTGGTGGTGTCAGCTGGCAGAGAAGAGGTATTCCTCATCTACTAGTTGAAATTTCTGTTTTCACATTAGGGGACCAATGGGATTTGCAAAATTGCCCCAACTTATAAAAAAACACTTTTTAAATCAAGGCTTGAGAGGATTCCAATGATATCCCCATTCAGTGTTGCATAATTAAGGCAGATTTTAAAACACAAAATAAAACAAAGTAAGCACTCCTCCTAAAGTTTAAATATGCAGACTCCCCAAATTATAAAATAATAATGATAATGATGTTAATAATATGATAACAATAAATACACAAGGGATCAATTCACTTTGAGTGAGGAACTTATTGATTCACCTGTAGATTCTGAATGAATTAGATTTTTCTGGTTGATTTGAAAACACAACACAAAACATGTGAAAGCTAATTAAATTTTGCTATTTGTTATTTTTAACATTAAGTCATCTTTTCAAAAGTTAAATTTTTGTAAGTTCAGCTTTTTAAATTTTCTGAGAGAAAGAATTGTGATTTCATTCTCACAGTAAGTTTCTAGCATATAGAAATCCAGTAGGGGGCTGGCTGGTTAGCTCAGTTCGTTAGAGCATAGTTTTGATAACAACAAGGTTCAGGGTTCAATCTCTGTTACTGACCAGCCACCAAAAAAATAAATAAAGAAATATAACAAATAAAGAAATCCAGTAAGTATGTGACGAAATAATATTTGGAGATAGAAAATGTAGCTGATTAAAAGTAAACAACAATATAATACATCAAAGCCATTTTAAAAAATTGAGTCATTGTATCTTTCAAATTAACACTGATGTTTAGAAAATTCTCTATTCACCTGTCTATTGTTTATTATATTTCTATATAGAATATTGTGTTATATATTTTATATGCTATAAATGTGTTTATGTTCGAAGTATGAGGTACTTTAAAAAGTTCATGGAAAAATAAAATTAAGAGATAATATGAATCTTTTAATGAACTTTTTGAAGTACCTTCATTTGTATATGCATTTGCCTTATCCTTATTAAAATACACAAGCTTTTAATAAAATAATTGCAATTAAAAATTAATGTCATACCCAAGTTAAAAATAATGGTGTTTGAAATAATCCCTCTTCAATAGGCAAACTGGATATTTATGTATTATTTTTAAGAGAAAGTTTGAGGAATTCATGGATTTCTTAGTTCTTTAATCTTCTACATAAAATCAGTAGAATGTATATACCCTTGGACATGAGGGGACAGGGATACAGAAAATAACTGCCATGCAAAACATATTTAACTAGGATCTAAATTCTAAGCAAATCTGTTGCTTCATCATTTTATATTAAGTTCAATTAAAAACAGTGATTTTACACGAATTCCCACCCCATCTTGAGTGATTAACATGGTATAAGAACATACAGAAATGTATGTATAAGTACATGAAAGGCACTTGTGATCATGACATCCACAGATAATTTATATTAATGTGCTGGCATATCCATAATTGCCCTAAACTAGAAAGAACCTAAATGTCCATTAACTGGTGAATGAATAGACAAAATGTGGTTTATTTGTATATGGAATACTATTCAGCAATAAAAAAGAACAAGCACAAATACATTTTAAGTCGTGCATGAACTTCAACATGCCAAGTGAAAGAAGCCAGAATGAGAAACCAAATATCACATTATTCTATTTATATGAAAGGGCCAGAAAAGGTGAATTTATAGAAACAGAAAGTAGGCTGGTCATTGCTAGAGGCTGGGAATGGGAAAGAGGATTAACTGTAAATGGGCTTGAAGAAGTTTATCTGAGAATATTCTAAAATGAATTTTTGGTGATGGCCATACCACTTGGTTAAGTTACTAAAACAAGTGAATTGTATACTTAAAATGACTGAACTTTAAGATATGAAAAATATACCCCAATAAAGTTGGTAAAAATAAAATGTCTTGACATAGAATATTCCCAGTCTCCTCTGCTGCATATTATGTAAGGGTCATAATCTATACACCAGCTTATAACATATACATATTTTATTGAGCATATACAATGGACATTTTCTATTTCAGCACAGTGCTACATCACCATTTTAGATAGACTACAGTATTCTATTTTAACTTATTATCTTTCTATTTTTTTATATTTTACATTCTTGTGTGTGTGTGTATATATAGATCCTTACAGATTGGTTTATTTGCATAATCAAATTTCTATAACTAGAAATCCTGAGGGTATAAAAATTATACATTATATTTAAGTATATATATTATTTTTATTTACACTCACATCTATTTTTCTAACTATTAGCAGATTTCTCTCAGAAATATTGTAACAATTTATAGTTTCATTTTCATGAATTGAGAATATCTATTTACCCTCACCCTTAGATTTAAGTGGGCATCATCAGTTTTATTAATCTAAGCTAATCTTAAAAAAACTATATCAATGCTACTTTATACTGCCTACACAGGGAGATTAAACATCTCTTCATATGTTATATGTTTGTTTGAATTTCTTCTTTTGTGAATTGCTGGTTTATCTTGCTCATTTTTTCAATCAAGTTGTCTGTTTTTAATGCATTGCTTGGCAAAATTGATTTAGTTAAGACCATTATTTATAATTTGCCTCACATATTTTGCAAATATTGTTTATACATTTTTCGATTTAAAATTTTTTTGTTATATAAAACTTTAGATTTTTATGTAGTCAAATTTATCAAATTTTCTTGACTGATTTTTCTTTTTGATGTTATGTTCAAGAAATCCTCCCTTCCTCAATATTACATAAATATTCACCTTTTTTAAAAAGTATTTCTTTGGTTTTAATATTAATATTGAATATCTAAATAACTGTAATTTTTTTGGTATAAGTAGTGTGATAAATCCAACTTTACTTTTTATCTTTATGACTCTTCAGTCTTATCTGTAATAGTGACTTAACCTATTCCTTCCCTAACCTAGTTTGAAGTCAGCATGTACCACTCTAGGGTTAACAAATATTGATTTCAGCAAATTTTGGAAAAAAATATATATAGCTGTCATAAATCTCTGGCATGGTATTCTTATTCTTGAAAGACAATTTTACAGCTGTTAGTTATTACATAGCAACAAAATCATTTAAAAGTTAGGACAATTTTTCCTTCTTGAGAGACAATTGATACAATGTTCTTTTTTGTTTGTTACATCTCATAAAATTCTGTTTCATCATGGATTTGGAGTAAATTCTTTCTATTTACTATTCCTTCCTGGATAGAGTATTTTAAGTTAAATGAAAATGTAGAAGTCCCTATGAATTTTGAGAGATATAATAAAACTATACATATAAAATAAAAGATTAAAAACACAGTGGTTAAATACAGCATTTAGAGCATGCACATGTCATGCTTTATAAAATGTTTCCATAGAATATGTAAGTGTATTCAAAGATAAATTATAAAGAAAATTTTAAAGAAAACACTTTCTTTCTAACCGAAAGTAAAATGGACTCTTGGCTAGAAATAATAAACAGGGATATCTGTTGAGTATTTTCTAGTTGGTAGGCAGTGTTCCAAGTAATTTATAAATATTGACTACTTTGATCCCCACAATAACTCTGTTATGAGTCCATTGAAGCATCAAGAGCTTAGGTAACTTGCTCAAGGGCTCACACTTGTAAAAGGCAATGCCAAGATTAACGCCAAGCAGCCAGTCTGCTCCCAGGTCCAGGTCCTTAACCACTACACTGCCTCTCTTCAAAGACTCCAGTGATTCTCATCTCTGCCTCTTCAGTGGTCTTGTGCTCTCAGACTGTCACCTACCTGCACAGATTTGTTTTGACTTTTATAAAAAGGGGTGAAATATAGACTGCTTTCCTCATAGATTGACTATGAGGATCAAATTATCATGTTGGAATACTGTTAATAAGTCAAAGCACAATGCAAAATATCTTTTTGTCAGCATTACAAAAATTTTTATGTTTATTTTTACGCCATTTATAATGTAATCCCAGAGTAATGACTTTAGACTCTATAGTTATGACACTTCATACATTCATTCATCTATAATCAAATAATAAGTATATAATGAGCACTTATTATGAGCCAGTCTGTAAGTGTTGGGAATAGAGTAATAAAGAAGAGAGTAAGGATCACTACTTTTACGGAGTTTCCAAAGAGTTCGAGTAGGGGAGGAGAGCTTCGCAGAAAATACACAACATTTTAGGAGATGTAGAGATCTGAGATGATGCTGATAAAATTAGTCCAAAGGAAGCATAATTTTTTATACTTAATATGATGAAAATCAATTTCATGAAGTTCTTTTTGGAATTAGAACCACATCATATTAGAAGGCAGAGTAATTCTTTAACATGTGAAAAATGGTGCTACATCTCAAATCACTATTGATGAAAGCTATATCATTCTAGAAAAAGTGACTCTTAATAAAACTCAGACTGAGCACTGTATATTATCAAGTGTATAATTCACTTTATTTTAGGCCTAGGTTAAAAGCTAACACTTTACAACTGAGGATTTGAGTCGTACTATAAACCAAGAATAGTTATAACTAAGTAGACTTTCAGTTTCCAATTTTTGGAGGATATACACAACAGAAAAATAACCAAATAGTTAATTAAGCTTTTTATCAATACCTGAAAACAAAATATCAGATTTGACTAATCTTAATAATTAGCTAGGAAAATCAACAGAACTTCCATCAAATGAGATAAATTGATAGGATGGTAATGCCAGCAGATCTATTTAACTGTAAGACCAATAAGCCAAGACATTCATCTAAACCTAGTCTTTGGTTTTATCTTACAGTTGTGTTCTGCATTAGATTATGCCCCAAGCCAATATGACCAGAAAAAGAAGGAAACTGAAGTAGAAACCATGCTCCATGTTGAGCTGAAAGATGTTAGAAATCTTTTAAATATTAATAAATTGTTAAGAGAGATCCTGCATGGTGGTGAGTCTGTTCCCTTAGCCCTGGATGAGCTTCCTTATAGTAGTTTATTTATGATGCATTTAGTTATGTATTTATTCATTTATTTATTTTTCAAGATACTCCAGCAGTGATTTCTTAGCACCAGAGCCTTATGAACAAAGTTAAGCTATGAATTTCTGAATTTTACTATAAAATGAATTCTACCAACTCTCTTAAAACCACCCCCAAATCTCACTATCAGGCATTATTTGAACTGGATCAGCTGAGTCAACTGCTTTCAAGCTTGCCAATTCCGGTATCCCAAATCTGATTTAATCTCTTTAAACTGATGTCTCAGCATTTTGTACTTTCACTGATACTGGCTTTTCTGCATTTTTGACTAGAATGTCAATGTCCTCAGAGTGTGAAAAGTATCTTTTTATTCACCATTGCACCAACATCTTATACTGGCACTGACATAGAATAGGTTTTCAGTAAATATTTATTTCATAAAAGAAAAAAGTGCATGCATATTTCTAGTAGTCAAATGTGTTATCAGTAACTAAAATTCTTGAAAAATGAATTCAGTGTAATAAGATAGATATTTCAGAACAGGAAGAATTTCAGTTGTAATGTTAGAGTCATAGTCTGCTAATATTTATAAAGTTTTGAGTTCACATGAGGTATGGAATGCTGTTTAATGAATTAAAGTGCTTTCATCTTTAAAGTATCAAAAATGCAATCAAGATAATACTTACTAGAAAGCCTAAGATTGTTGTTGTCAGTAATAATTACCCCACACACACACATACACACATAAAAGAATCTTGTCATGCACAATTTCCAACCAATTCAACACAGCTAAAAGTTTTAGGAGGAAGCTTTTCAGAGATGTAGTATGTAGAAACTTTATTACTTGTCTTCTAGTCAAAGGAAGAATTCATTTCTGAAAGCTGTCCATCTGGTTCCTTTCATGAGCTCTAAATTTACATGATAAAAAGGCAGAAAATTAATTAATATATTTTTTCAATAAGAGACAGTTTGAGGCATGTGCTTCAGCAATGAATTGTGAAAGCTTTGACATGTCTAATTTTGAAATCTATGTCTCCACCCTGAGAGAGGATGAAGGAGAAGGCAGGGCCTGCAGCCTTTTGTTTATGAGAAGATCTTTTTAGTGATCTATAGCTGCAATCCATGGGAAGATAGTTTCAATTTTGCTCTTGAAACATGTATCAAGCCCTATTGCCAACACATAGTCTTTCCTGTCACACATTTCACTGATTCTAAATCAGTGCAGGAGTTATGTCTTCTGGCAAGCATTACTGCATCTGAATCTCTTCTCTTTCAAATACAATCTTCAATTGCTAAACCTGGTGATCTGCATTTTAAAAAATGGCAGCAACTATCATAATTTTATGCCATTAATATTCTCAAGAAGTAGACTGACCGGAAAATGACCTACTATAGTGGAGGGAAACGAAGTCATGAGAAAAGCCCATAGTAAATTTTCAAAAGTGGAGAGTCTATGAGGAAACAAGATCAGATTGTCAGTCTTTGAAGGTTGAATTTATTGATTTCATTGCAGAAGTTCAGTCACAACACCAGCATGTGACAGACATGTAAAAAGAGAAAGTATATAGTTGTTGAATAATATAATGGAAAACTGGGATCTTTCAGTCATAAAAACTAGTTTCACTACTAATTGTTGCATGACAAACCACTTAATTTCTGTCAGCATTTTCTATAAAATATTAGACATAGGTTGAATCTACCTAATGAAGTTTCTGTGATTAGTGCTTGAGCTGACACTTGGGAGGATATTACAAGATGGAAACTTACAGTTTGGGAGTATATTCTGACTCTTTTTCCATTGAGAATGGATACCTATAAATTGAAAATTAATTATTCTTACTGTATAGTTCTTCTGTGTCTTGTCAAACATGGGTGCTCAGTGTTCTTGGAGTTTAAGCAAAGTATATTAGGATATGATTCTGTGAGAAGTTTTCACAGATACATATAAGGACATAATGAACAAGTGTCTTCTTCACTTGGTATTATGGATTGGTAAAAAAAAGTTTGAAAACAAGCATTGCTATCAGAACATGTCCATAGAAGGAAGATAAATGTCATTTATGCCTGCATATTCATGTCAATTGCACGTTATGAGTAATTGCAATTTATTTTCTCACATGGATTAGAGGGTACAAGAATTCTAGGTGTCCATGACCAGAAAACACTGGTATGAAAAGAGAACTTAATTTTGAATATATGCTACAGTCTGTCCAGGAAATACACACATGCACAGAAATTTGAACCCAGTTAAGTCTTTATCAAAGCTTGAGAAAACTTACAATGTTTAAGAAAATAAGACATTGCTAAACACAAACTAATCTTAACTATTAGCAAAGTCATCCTATTGAAGAAGCATACATTTTTTCTAGATAATTTTCTAATGGGTATTTCTTTAATCTCTTTAATAAATCATAAGCAGATTAACATGTGCATTCATATCAGCCTTCTTTCAACATGTGAGCAGCTTTGCTGGTTTGGAAGTGCTCAATTCAATTTTTTCTCATAATTGCCCAGTCAAAAGCAATGCTTTCAATTAGTGTTTAAGGGTGGACTGGTTAGCCCAGTTGTTCAGAGCACAGTATTGTAACACCAATGTCAAGGGTCTGGATCCTTGTACTGGCCAGCTGCCATAAACAAACAAACAAACAGATAGATAGATAGATAGATAGATAGATAGATAGATAGATAGATAGATAAATGAATAAATAAATAAATAAAATTAGGACAGAGCAGGCACTCAGGTCAGCATGGGTCCCTGTGCACTGCCTCCAACACAGCTGCCAGTAAATGCCCAAGCCCTAGAGAGGCCCACCCACCAACTGATGAGTGGGTGCCTAGGTGAGTGTGGGTACTGCATGCAATCCATATGCAGTTGCTGGCACATGCCTGAGTCCTCAAACAGGAGTGGAGGCAATGCACTGCATACTCAGCTGCATTGGTACGAAAAGAGTCACCAGCACAGTCTACAAATGGAGGAGGAGGTCTGGAAAAGCCTTTTCCAGAGTAATAGAAGAAACAAGTGTCCTACCAGATGACCAAACATAAATAAAACAAAACTAGAACTACAAATAAGCAAGAAGATTTGACACCACTGAAGGAATATGGTAATTCTCAAGTACCAGACAACATAGAGCAGAAAACCCTTGAGATGTCTGAAAAGGAATTACAAGTACTACCTTAAGAAAAACTCAAAAAGATAAGAGAAGAATTAATTAGAAAACACGATGAAACAAGAAAACATATTTAGGATACAAAAGAGGAAGTCTACAAAGAGATTAATACCTTAACAAAGAATGTTACAAAACTCCTAGAACTGAAGGATTCACTCAATTAAATAAAAAACAGAACAGAAAGCTTGAACAGTAGGCTAGAGCAAGCAGAAGAAAGAATTTCAAACCTCAAAGATGGTCTTAAAAATAACCCAGACAGACCAAAAAAAAAAAAAAAAAAAAGGGAAAAAGAATTTTTAAAAATGAAGAAAATGTAAGAGAGATAGCAGACAACATCAAGTACTCAAACATCCAAATCATGGGTATTCCAGAAGGGGGTGAGAAGGGAAAAGGCACTGAAAACCTATTCAAAGAAATAATAACAGAAAAATTCCCAGGTATAGGGAGAGATGCAGACCTTTAGAGCCAGGAAGCCCAAAGATCCCCAAACAGACTGAATCCAAAAAGATACTCTCCAAGACACATTATAGTCAAACTGACAAAACTCAAAGACAAAGAGAGAATTCTAAAAGTAGCAATGGAAAAGTGTCAAGTTAATTATAAGGGAGCCCCTGTTAAACTGACAGGAGACTTCTCAACTGAAATGTTACAAGCCAGAAGAAAATCTGATAATATATTCAAAATACTAAAAGAAAAAAAAATCAGCCAAGAATATTATGCCCAGCAAGGTTATCCTTCAGAAATGAGGGAGAAATAGTGTATTTTCTAGAAAAACAAAAATTATGGCACTTCATTACCACACAACCAGCTCTGCAAGAAATACCCAAAGGAGTACTGCATCTGGAATCTGAAAAACAATAATTGCTATCACAATTTACAAGAAAGAACAAAACCTGCTTTAAAACCAAAATACAAACAAAAACATGAAAGAAGCTAAATCATGTCACCCTCGAAATCCAACAAACACTGAAGATGAAAAATAAGAGGAAGAAAGGAACAAATATTTAAAATGTATAAACAAAAAAGCAATATAATGTCAGGAGTAAAGCAATGCATGTCAATATGAACCCTAAATGTAAATAGATTAAAATCCCCATTCAAAAGACACAGACTGACTGAGTGATTAAAAAGCCAAACCCAAATATATGCTGTTTTCAAGAGACTCACCTCACCTATAAAGAAACACACAGACTAAAAGTGGATGGATGGAGAAAGACATGCTATGCAAATGGAAACCAAAAATGAGCAGGAGTAGTTATTCTTATATCAGATAAAATAGATGTCAAATCAAAAGAAAAAAAGAAAGCCATTATAGATTAATAAAGGGGTTTATTCAGTTAGAAGACATAACAATCATAAACATGTATGTATCCAACACTGGAACACCCAGATATATAAAGCAAACACTGAGATGTAAAAAAAGAGACAGACGCTAATATGATAATAGTGAGTGACCTGACCATCACACTCTCAACATTGGATAGATCTTCCAGGCAGCAAATCAATAAAGAAACAGGATTTAAACTACATCTTAGACCAATTGGATCTGGCAGACATCTACAAAACATTTCATCCAACAACTAGAGAATACACATTTTTCTCATGAGCACATGGAACATACTCTAGGATAGACCACATATTAGATCACAAATCAAGTCCTAGCAAATTTTA
This sequence comes from Galeopterus variegatus, assembly GCF_000696425.1. Taxonomy (NCBI): domain Eukaryota; kingdom Metazoa; phylum Chordata; class Mammalia; order Dermoptera; family Cynocephalidae; genus Galeopterus; species Galeopterus variegatus. The sequence continues at coordinate 84,134 of NW_007729407.1, read as the reverse complement.
AAAAGTTGAGGTCATTCCAAGTATCTTTTCAGACCATAATGGATGAAAACTGGAAATCAATAACAAGCAAATTCCAGAAACTATACAAGTGCATGGAAACTAAACAACAGACTCCCAAATGACCTATGGGTCCAAAAAGAAATCAAACATGAAATCAAAAAAATTCTTGAAACTAATAAAAATAAAGATATATCAAGCCAAAACCTGTGGGATACTGCAAAAGCAGTACCAAGAGAGTAGTTTATTGTAATAAATGCTTACATAAAAGAATGGAAAGACTTCAGATAAACAGCCTAACACCATGCCTCAAAGAACTAGGAAACAACAACAATCCAATCCTAAAATTAGTAGATGGAAAGAAATAATAAAGATCAGGACAAAACTAAATGAAATAGAGACTCGAAAAATGATACAAAAGATGAATGAAACAAAAGGTTGTTTTTCTTGAGAAGATAAATAAAATAGGCAAACCAATAGCTAGGATAACAACAACAACAACAACAACAAATAGAGAAGACCCAAATAACAAAAACCAGAAATGAAACATTACAACTGTACCACAGAAGTATGAAGATTCACTAGAGATTATTATAAACAACAGTATGCCAACAAATATGAAAACCAAGAGGAAATGGATAAATTTCTGGACACATACAACCAAGACTGAACCAAGAAGACATAGAAAACCTGAACAGATCAATAACATGCAATGATATTGAAGCAGTAATTAGCAATTTTCCAACAACAACAAAAAGCCCAGGACAACCAGAAGGCTTTACAGCTGAATTCTATCAAACCCTTAAAGAAGAATTAATACCAATTCTCTTCAAACTACTCCAAAAAATTGAAACAGGGTTCACTCTCCCAAACTCATTATATGAGGCCAGCGTCACCTTGATACCAAACCAACAATACAACAAAAAAAGAACACTACAGGCCAATATCTCTGATGAACATAGACACAAAAATCCTCAACAAAATTATAGTAATCAGAATACAGCAACAGATCAAAAAAATTATACACCATGATCAAGTGGGACTCATTCCAGGAATGCAAGGATGGTTCGACATACACAAGTTGATAAATGTGATACACCACATCAACAAAATCGAGTATGAAAACCATGCAATTATCTCAATAGATACAGCAAAAGCATTTGACAAAAGTCAACATACCTTCATGATAAAGATTCTTAGCAAGCTAGGTCTAGAAGGAAATTATCTGACCATAATAAAAGCCATTTATGACAAACCAGTAGCCAATATCATCCTGAACTGGATGAACAGGAAAATGACAAAGATGTGTCTTTGATGGATGTCCATTGATGGATGACTGGATAAAAAAATGTGGTACACACACACACACACACACACACACACACACACAATGGAATACTACTCAGCCATAAAAAATAATGAAGTTCCATGTGCAGCAACATGGATGAGTCTGGAGAAAATTACGTTACATGAAATAAGCCAGACAAGGAAAGAGAAATACTACATTCTCTCACTTATCAAAGGGTGCTAAGAAGGAAAAAAAGGAAAAGAAGGATGGGAGGAAGGGAGGAAGGGAAAGAAGGAGGGAGGGAGGAGGCAAGGAAGGGAGGAAGGAAGGAAGGAAGGAAGGAAGGAAGGAAGGAAGGAAGGAAGGAAGGAAGGACCACAAGAATACATTGAACTTTCAGAAGGAGATAACATACCTAAGGACACTAGAGATGGAGGGGAGGGAAGGAGTTTGTGGAGTGACAGACCAGATAAAGGACATGAAGAAGAATCACGATTGACAATAATGGTTATGTTAATAATGAAAACATTAAAAAAATCAGTATTTAAAAAAACATTCCCTGGTCTCCATCCTGTACATGCTGAATCTGAGTCTATGGGGAGGGGATTGGGAATCTATTTTAAAATAAGAATCCCAAGTGGTATTCTCAGACGTGTTCAGGAAACACAATGCCAAGTTATTGCCTGAACTTGAGCCCTTTTTCTATTATCTGTGAGTAGTCTGAATTCCACATATAGGATAAGCCAAATTTATTTTTTCTGTATATCATTTGTACTTAAGGCAATGAAGAGACTAATTCCTTGAACATAAGCGTATGATAGTCTGTGTTAATAATGATATTGTTTAAGTCTAACATAGTTCAGGTCACAAATTCTGAATAATCTAAATTATTTGTGCAACTCATGAGAAGAATAATTTGGACATTCTTTGAACTCACTATGTAATTTTTTAGCAGATGTTCTAAGTGACTTACACTTCTCTGATTAACCAAATTATATGAAAAATATTAAATTGGATCAGTGATGTGTCATCATGCTTTAATAGCTCTTTGTGCACTTATGAGATATTTTTATAATCTTTTGTTAGTGACCAACTGACCTACTCTTTGAAGAAAATAACTAAGAGAAAACTCCTAGAGCTTTTGGTACTTAGAATCAGTCTGGTATTTGATGTTATATGTCCTTATGATACTAAATACGGGCATATTTATTCACACACTCATAAAGTAAACAGACCAAAAAGAAAAAAAGTGATAAGGTGGAATTTACTCTTCTGATAAGCTATTTAGCAAAGAAAAGTTTGTAATAAAAAATTTCAATGTTGACAATGTTTTCTTCCAAAAATAAGTCAGATTCAGTTTTTACCTCCCTGGAGCTCACAGTCAGGATGAAGTCAGGGTGGTGGGGTGGAGCTTCTTGTAGACTTGCAAAAGTCCAGAAGCAAGCAAGAAAACAGTGCTTTTCCAAAATACTCCCAAGGCCATGGATACAGCTACTGTTGCAAGAGGGAGCATCGCCTTGAGGCTGACCTACCTCCCTGCTCCCCGTGAGGGCACCGTCTTCCTCAGACGGTGCATTCTTTGTCATCACACATTGAGTGGAAGTCCCAGTCTTCCAGGTCATTTGTTACCAGAACAAGCAATTTACCATGTAGTGCACATCTGTTGGGCTAGTGTCCTGATTACCCACTCTGTCACTGCAGCATTAGACCCTTGGCATTTGAAGTTACTACTGCATATAATTGTTAATTCAACTCTTCAAAAACCTGTTTCACTTTCTTAAGTTCTTAGCAAAAATTTCACCTTCTCAGAGGGGTTCTACTCAGCCACCATTTCTAAAGAAATCCTTCCTGCCTACTCACCTCTGTCCACATTGCTGCTTGTTACCACTAATGTATTTATGATAATATTGAACCATTTTGCTTATTTGTTTACTTATTTCCCCACTACAAGTATAATTCATGCAGGGAGGGACCTCGTGTAGTCAATATTCTATCTCTGTGCCTTACAGTGTTGAGTCAATATTTATTGAAGAGTAAATAAATGACTGCATGAAATTCAGTGAATCTGAAGCATAGGAAGCGTGAGAGCGACACAAGATAAAGCTGTCAAAGGAAAGAAGAGCCACGAGTTAGAGATGTTTGTCTTTATCCTCTGAAAGGGCAAGTTATATAAATTGGAGTGATTTTTTTTCAATATCAGAAAGCTTGAAATTGCATTTTTGTTTAAAACTAACTTTCCTGATAAAAGTGTAATTCTTATAACAAATCATCATATATATTAATATTTTGCCAAAAATTAAGAATAATTAATATATTATTAATATAATAATATTTGCAGCTTTTTGGACTAAAGAAAATTTTGGTACTCTCCTTAAATAGGCAACAAACATTGTCTTCTGAATACGAGGATAAAATAGAATACTTATCCTCAACTGGGTATTACTTAAAAATATATAGCTGCTGTTTTGTTAATTTTTCTACCTTTTTTTTCCAAGGGAATATAGAAAGGAAGGAAAAATAATACCTAAATTAAAATCTCAAGGGTCATTGTGTATATTAGCAAACGTTCAGGTCATTCAGAATGTAACAGTGATTATAGTCCAAAATTATACTAATTTCCTTGTGAACATCTTTTTTTCCCCCTCTTGGGCATGTATTCTCCCTGAAAAAATTATATGTTCAGTTAAAATGATCTTATAATCAAGTGAGTAGGTGTATAGAAATGTCAAATAGGAATGATAATATTTCCCACCTACCTGCCTTCACAGGGTGCTGTGAGAATTGATATGAAAATGTCTTTGAAGTGTTTTGAACTCCTTGAAAGAAAGATATGATATAAATACAGGGTTATATTTTTGGAAGTATGAGTCTAATGGCCCCTATGATAAATCCTATCGCTTTACAGTTAGAAGAGGTAAAATCATCTTCTTGTCCTAACTCTTCATTATAGATTTGGATCCAAGAGGTGATTTTTTTTTTTTTTTTTTTTTTTGGTGTAACTATCTATAATACCTTTTATTTTTCAAGCAAGAGTAAACATTGATTCAGTGGATATTTGGCATTGATTTAATAGTTTTGGTCATTAAAGTATGCTGTACTGGTAATTCAGGGTATTAGTTAACTAAAATTATGATAATAAAATACCACAGACTAGGTGGCTTAAACACAGAAATTAATTTTTTCACAAGTCTGGAGGCTAGCAATCTGAAATCAAGATGTCAGCAGGTTTGGTGTTTTCTGAGGTCTCTCTCCTTGGCTCATTGATGTGTGTCTTCTCCCTATGTCTTCACATGGTCTTTCCTCTGTACCTGTCTGTATTCTAATTTCTTTTTCTTGTAAGAACATCAGTTATATTGAATTAAGGCACACCCTAATGACCTTATTTTAACTTAATTACTTCTTTAAAGACCCTGTCTCAAAATACAGTCACATTCTGAGATACTGAGGGTTAAAACTTCAACATATGAATTTAAGGAGAGCACAGTTCAGTCCATAACACTCTGGTACCTGGGTCTGGGCCTAGCATGAAGTCAATTGTCACTCCATAACCCATACTTGCAGCCTTTTAATGCTTCCCATTACTTTTAGGATATGATGTAAACCCCTCTCTACAACCTGCGTAGCCCTGTATCTCTTGATTTGGTCACATGCCATTCTCCCTTCTACTCACTTTCTTCCAGACATGCTGTCCTGTCCTCCTTTCTGATTCTCAAACATGCCCAATCCTTTCTCTTCGAGATTCTGTGCATTAGCCTTTGTCTGGTAGGTTCTTTTCTAAGCTCTTCAAATTATTATCCTTTGGATCTTAGCTTAATGTTTTCTACACAAAGGGGTCTTCTTTGGCCACGTTATATAAATTAGTCCTAGTGACATTTATCCTTATCCTGTTTATTTTCTGAATAATCTGTAAGAAAAACAGAAGCTGCCCCTGATATTTGAGAACTGATATGGCACTCAAACCTAAGCCTCAATATTATTACAAACTGATAGAACTATTACAGCTATGTTGGAGTGTTGGATATAAAAATCTCATAGAACATTCAAATCAGCAAGGTCAACGTACAAAATAACAACTATCCCACTCTCTTATTAAATAAGTGACTACTACTTTTTAAAACCAGTTACACTTTTAGTCTTTCCCTCTAATTTGTTTTTTCTGTAGATAAGATTTATTGAGATATCCAGGGGCATAGAACCGCCCCTGCTATATGACAACACCCAATCTAGAGCAAACCTTTGCTCCCTTAAACTCTCCCCAATATTACCTGACCAGAGCAAAATCCCAAAGGTTTTTCCAATGCCCTGTCACCGAGTTGCACTACACTTCCCTAAGGTGTGTAGTCTCCCTTCTCCCAACCAAAAATAAATACAACTTGTTCAGCTGAAAGTGTTCCTGGTAATCTTTGGCTGAGTTAACTGTTTATTGACTTACTTGCTTATTGTCTGTCTTTCTCCTTCATGAAAGTGTAAGCTACAAGAGGAAAAAACCTGGGCTTTCTTTATCCCTGTTATCATTGGCAGTAGCTTTTGCAACTTTCACTATACCTGGCACATATTAGGTACTCAGTTAATATTTGATGAATAAATGAATAGATCAACACCAGAATATTTATGACTTTGTTTTATATACCTTCAAGTGAATTTTAGAACTTCTGAGGCTTTCCAAGTAATATTATTGAAGTATAAGGTGAACATATTTCCTGAACAGGAAATGACATTGCAAATTGTATGTGAAAAAGTTTACTCCTGCTGCTGGGAGAAAGCAGATTCCATGGGAAAAAGAATAAATATTATTGGGGTAGGTAATTAAAAAATTAGGCTTTGGGTGCATACTAGGGTAAAGTAAGTAAATGGCCTGTTTGAGAAATACACAGTCACATGTTGCTTAATGATGGGGATACAGTCTGAGAAATGCGTTGTTAGGTGACTTGTCTCTGTGCTGTTAAAATATATCCCAAAAGACAGACAAAACAGACTATCTGTGACTAAAGGAGACATTCAAATTGTTGAACAGAACCAAAGGACCACAGCAGGATGGGAGGGCAGACATGTACCTCTCAGCTTGCAAATATATGTTGCTTTGTTACTGTTTGTCTGTTTGTTTGTTTTCCTTGTAACTGAGTAAAAGGCAGCTCTCAGAAGATAGGTCAAATCAGTTACAGCTGGGACTTACACAATGACCTTTAACAAGGCTACCTGGTGCCAGTCACTGACCCCCTCCTTCTTGGGGCCCTCTGTGGCTCCAATTAAACAGAAAACAAACTCCGTGGACATTATTCTGTCTTCTTCTGATAAGAGAGGCCACATCAAAACCAGTCACATCCAGTCAATGGAGTCTGCGAAATAACACACCTCAGTGCCTTATAACTACATATGTGTTCACTCACTGCACATGTGTAGAGCATAGCCTTCCCCATAAATATTCATCGCATTCCTCTAAGCTCAGTGAATGTGCATGTAAACCTGATTTTGGAAGGCATAAATACCAGTTTCATACCCTACCTTGGCTGAGTGCATACTTTCAGTTTGCCTGAGGTTGCATTTCTGAAATAGGCAGATTGTGTCTTTCCTGCAAAATAAAGTCTTCTTTGTCTCTTTAGCAGATCTTCTGGTCATTTTTTTTTTTTTTTTTTTTTTTGCTAACAGTGTGAACATCTTGAAGTGTACTTACACAAATCTAGATGGTAGAGCTTATTATACACCTGTAACTGCATAATAATATTATGGGACCACCATTGTCATACATTAGGTCCCTCGTGGGCCAAAATGTCATTATGCTGTGTATGGCTGTACTGCACAGTAGTGTGTCTTGAGCACATATTGCTTATAAGGAAGCAAGATAATCATTAGATGAAATAACTATGAGATCGTATAATTTTTTTTGATGTGTTGCTGTATTCTGATTGCTAATATTTTGATGAGGATTTTTGTGTCTGTGTTCATCAAGGATATCGGCCTGTAGTTCTCCTTTTTCATCAAGTGGGATTCATACCAGGGATGCCAGGATAGTTAAACATGTACAAATCAATAAATGTGATATACCACATCAACAAAATCAAAGACAAAAACCATAAGGTTATCTCAATAGATACACAAAAAACATTCAACATAATTCAACATCCCTTCATGATAAAGGCCCTCAGCATATTAGATATAAAAGGAAAGTATCTCAACACAATAAAATCCATATACAACAAACCCACTGCCAATATCATCCTGAATGGGGAAAAGCTGAAAGCTTTTCCCTTAAGAACAGGAACAAGATAAGAATGCCCACTCACATCACTTCTATTTAACATAGTACTAGAGGTACTAGCCAGAGCAACTGGGCAAGGGAAAGAAATAAAGGGAATCCAGATTGGAAAGGACAAAGTCAACTGTCCCTGTTTTCAGATGACATGATCTGGTATATAGAAAATCCTAAAGACTCTACCAAAAAACTCTTAGTGCTGATTAATAAATTCAGTAATGCTGTAGGATTCAAAATCAACACACAAAAATCAGTAGCATTTTAATACTCCAATAGTGAACTAGTAGGAAAAAAGAAATCAAGAAAGCAAGCCCATTTACAATAGTCACCAAAACAAACAAACAAATAAACCTAGGAATCAATTTAATCAAGGAGGTGAAAGATCTGTACAAGGAGAACTACAAAACACTACTGAAAGAAATTAGAGAGGACACAAAAAGGTGGAAAGATATTCCATGCTCTTGGATTGCAAGAGTGTACATTGTGAAAATGTCCATACTACGCAAAGCAATGCACAGATTCCATTCAATCCCAAGCAAAATGCCAATGACATTCTTCACTGAAATAGAAAAAAACAATCCTGATATTCGCATGGAACAACAAAGGACCCCCAAAAGCCAAAGCAATCCTGAACAAATAAAATAAAATAAAACAGGTGGCATAATACTACCTGACTTCAATTATACTACAAAGCCATTGTAACCGATAAACATGGTATTGTCATAAAAACAGACACTTGGAAAATGCAACAAAATAGAAAACCCAGAAATCAACCCAAACACGTATAGCCAACTGACCTTTGACAAAGGTAATGAGAACATACATTGGGGAAGAGACTGCCTCTTCCATAAATGGTGTTGGGAAAATTGGTCATCTACATGCAGAAGAATGAAAGTGGATGTATTAGTCAGTTTTATGTTGCTATAAAGGAAATACCTGAGACTGGGTAATTTATAAAGAACAGAGGTTTATTTGGCTTATGATTCTGGGACAGCTGCAACTGGCACAGGCCTCAGGCTGCTTCTACTCATGGCGGAAAGTGGCAGGCAGCCGGCGGGTACAAGCAGATCACATTGCCACAGGAAGCAAGAGAGAGAGAGAAGGTGCCAGGGTCTTTTTAAGCAATGAGCTCTCGTGGGAACTAATAGAGCGAGAACTCACTCATTAATCCCCCTCCCCCAGGCAGAGCATTAATCCATTCATGAGGGATCCGCCCCCATGACTCAATCAGTTTCCAACACTACCACATTGGAAATCATATTTCCACATGAGTTTTGGAGGGGACAACACATCCAAACTCCATCATTCTCCCCTTGCCCCCCAACCACTCATGTCGCTCTCACATACAAAATACTATCCCAAAATTCTAGCCCAACAGTTCCAAAAGTCTTAGCTTGTTCCAGCACCAACTTAAAAGTCCAAAGTCCATGGGCCGAGCCCATGGCGCACTCAGGAGAGTGCGGCGCTGGGAGCGCGGTGGCGCTCCCGCCACAGGTTCGGATCCTGTATAGGGATGACCAGTGTGCTCACAGCACTCACTGGCTGAGTGTGGTGCGGCCGGTCTCAAAAAAAAAGGACAAAAAAAAAAAAAGTCCAAAGTCTCCTCTGAGTCCAAAAGCAAAAGTCCTTCCAGCTTTGAACCTGTAAAAGTCAAAACCAAATTTATCTACTGCCACGATACAATGATGGAACAGACATTGGGTATACATTTCAATTCCAAAAGGGAGGAATAGGCCAGAAGAAAGGAGAAACAGGCCCCAAACAAGTCTGAAACCCAGCAGGACAGACATTATGTCTGAAAGCTCCAAAATAATGTTCTTTGACTCCAAGACATCCATCTGGGGCACAATGGGCCATCCAGCCCCCAAGCCTCGGGCACCCTTGCTCCCACACTTTTGCCAAGCTTAGCCTTGCCTGCAGCTTTCCCAGGCCTGCATTGCACATTACCCATGGCCCTGCAGTTCTGGGGTCATGGTGGCAGCCCTGCTGCCTTGGCTCTACTAGACGTTTCCCTGGTGGGGGCTCCCTGTGGGGGATCTGACCCCACTTTCCTGCTCAGCATTGCTCTAGTAGATGTCCTCTGCAGTGGCTCCAACCCTGCAGCAGGTCTCTGCCTTGGCCCCCAGGCTTTTCCATACATCCTCTAGAATCTGGGTGGAGGCTGCCATGCCTCCATTGCTCTCACATCCTGCTGGCCTGCAGACTTAACACAACATGGGCGCTGCCAAGGTTTTGGGCTTCTATTCTCCAGGGCTGCTGCACAAACCACATTTGGGGCCACTCCAGCCAGAGCAGCTGGGATGTAGGGAGCAGGATCCCGAGGGCAGCTGCGTACCAGGTCTGTCCTCCAGGATAACTCAGTCCTTCTAAGCTTCAGGGTCTGTGATGGGTGGGGCACCCTTCCAGACTTCTGAAATGCCTGCAAGGCTTTCCTTTCATTTTCTCCACTATTAGCATCTTTGTCTTGGCACTTAGCATCTGGCTGCCTCACTGCCAAGATAATGTCTTTAGCAACCAGTTTATCAGCTTCACCCTTGCATTGTTGGCCAGCTCTCTGCTTCTTTACCACATGGCCAGGCTGCAAAGTTTCCAAATCTTTATGCTCTGCTTCCCTTTTAAATTTTAGCTTTACATCATGATTTTGCCACCATAACTCAGAGTAGGCTCTTAAAAGCAACCATGCAGCTTCCTTAATGCTTTGCTGCTTGGAAATTTCTTCTGCCAGATACTCTGGTTCACAACTCTTAACTCCCACCTTCCACAAAGTCCAAGGGCATGGACACAATGCAGCCAAGTTCCTTGCTATGGTGTAGCAAGGGTTATCTTTTGTCCAATTCCCAATAAGTCCCTCATTTCTCTCTGAGACCTCATCATCCACAGGGCCTTTACTGCCCACATTTCTATCAGCATTCTGCTTGACACCGCATAAGTCTCTAAGACATTCCAAACTTTCCCTCCTCTTTTTCTCTTCTTTTAAGCCCTCCAAACTCCTCCAACCTTTGCCCATTACCCAGTTCCAAAGCTGCACCCACATTTTCAGGTATCTGTTTAGCAACACCCCACTCCTCAGTACCAATTTTCTGTTTTAGTCCGTTTTGTGTTGTTATAACAGAAATACCTGAGACTGGGTAATTTATAAAGGAAATAGGTTTATTTGGTTAATGATTCTGGGACAGCTGCATCTGGCACGGGCCTCAGGCTGCTTCTACTCATGGCAGAAAGTGGCAGGAAGCCAGTGGGTACAAGCAGATCACCTGGCAAGAGGAAGCAAGAGAGAAGAAGCAAGAGCGAGAGTGAAGGTGTCAGGGTCTTTTTAAGCAATGAGCTCTCGTGGGAGCTAATAGAGTGAGAACTCACTCATTAATCCCCCCTCCTCCAGGGAGAGCATTAAACCATTCATGAGGGATCCACCCCCATGACTCAATCAGTTTCCAACACTGCCACATTGGGGATCAGTTTTCCACATGAATTTTGGAGGGGACAACACATCTAAACTCCATCAGTGGATTTGTACCTCTCACCATAGACCAAAATCAACTCAAAATGGAGTAAAGGCTTAAATATAACACCTGACACCATAAAATTACTTAAAGAAAAAAATAGAGGAAACACTTTAGGAAGTAGAAAGGGGCAAAGACTTTATGAATAAGACCCCAAAGGCACAAGTGACAAAACAAAAAATAAACAAATGGGATTATATCAAACCAAAAACTTCTGCATAGCAAAGGAAACAAGCAATGAAACAGAAAGACGACCTACAGAATGGGAGAAAATATTTGCAAATGATACATCTGACAAGGGATTAATATCCAGAATAATACAAGGAACTCAAACAACTTCACAGTAAAATATCAAATAACCTGATTAGAAAATGTGCAAATGAGCTGAATAGACATTTTTCAAAGAAAGATATACAAATGGCCAACGAGTACATGAAAAAATGCTCAACATCATTAATCATCAGGGAAATGCAAATCAAAACCACATTGAGATATCACCTCACCCCAGTTATACTATTAGCAAAAAGACAGAGAATAACAAATGTTGGTGAGGATGTGGAGCAAAGGGAACATTTGTACACTGTTGGTGGGACTGTAAATTAGTACAGCCCTTATGGAAAATAGTATGGAGATTTCTACAGCTACAGATGAACTACCATATGATCCAGAAATCCCACTTCTGGATATATATCCAAAGGAATGGAAATCATCCTGTCAAAGGGATACCTGCACTCCCGTGTTCATCATAGCTCTATTTACAATAGCCAAAATATGGAACCAACCTAAATATCTGACAGATGACTGAATAGGAAGGAAGGAAGGAAGGAAGGAAGGAAGGAAGGAAGGAAGGAGAAAGAAAGAAAGGAAGAAAGAAAGAAAGAAAGAAAGAAAGAAAGAAAGAAAGAAAGAAAGAAAGAAAGAAAGAAAGAAAGAAAGAAAGAAAGAAAGAAAGAAAAAGACCTTTCAGAAGGAGAGAATAAATCTATGATTATTATTGGTTTGAGGGGTCAGGTAAAGGGGGGGAGATTGAGTAAGGGACGTAAAGAATAATTATGATTTGTAATAATGACCATGCTAATAATATTGATTTGATCAACACATGTTGTACAGGTGATGGTAGGCAAGGTTGTACCCCCCAAATATGTGTAATCAATCATGATTCAATAAAAAAGAGAGGGAGAAAATAGAGAAAATAAATTAATAAATCTTGGACCATCGTAAAAAATAGTAAATAAGGGGCTGGCCCGTGGCTCACTTGGGAGAGTGCAGTGCTGATAACACAAAGGCCAGGGGTTCAGATCCTATATAGGAATGGCCGGTTCACTCACTGGCTGAGCGTGGTGCTGACAGCACCAAGCCAAGGGTTAAGATCCCCTTACCGGTCATCTTAAAAATAAATAAATAAATAAATAAATAAACGAATAAGTAAATAAATAAATAAATAAGCAAATATGTAAATGTACTAACCAATGAAAAAAAATAAAAATAAACCACAAAAAACCTGTGAGATTGTGAGTCTTCAGAATTCTGTTTAATTTTAGTCCTTGTTCTTATTAAATATTCACCATTTGTACCTGTGAAGAAAATCTATTAAAAGTGTCCAGTGTTTCCTTAATTAATGTAAAAATGATTTGTGAATATTTCCTTTAAAGTCATTCTTATGTAGAATACACAAATTTTGTGTTTTAGATCTTTATACTTTAAGCTACTTTATGAAAACATTTGATAATTTATGTGGCATACAGTTCCTGGTATTTAAAACTGTTTGCTTTCAGAAAATTGAATTATAGTTGTAGCTACACTATTTGCAGAAAAGAATCAACCCAATTGAAACACTTCAGTCCAATTTAAAGAACTTTTAGATATTGGGTAAGAAACTATATCATATCAAGTGTGATATATTTCAGTGGAGAATTGTTTAATCTCACAAATATTTTTGAGAGCTAAGTTTCTGCAAAACTGTTGGGCATTTAAAAAACTAACACCACCTTAAAGTGACATTACAAGTGGATTAACGTGGCAGCCTAAGATGGCGCCGAGAGAAAGCAGGGTGGGAGTGTCTGTAGGAACCTTGCCTTAGCCCTTATTGGCCGCACTTAAGCTGATTGGAGGATGTAAAAAACCTGTCTTTGCCATTTACCTTTAAAAGCCAATGCTTGTGTGTTAATAAATGGAACTGCTTGACAGAACCCCCACCGTGTTTGAGTGTCCTTTAACTGGGCTGGTTTGGGGCCGGTGGCGTGCTCACCTCTCTTCACGGCTCTCTTCCTCTGTCTCCTTCAAAAGGGGATGGGAGGGACAGAGGAATCCCGAGCCATTTGCTCGCCCACTGAAAGGAATGAGGCTAGGGCTGTATGGGTCGGCTGCTGGTGGCGGACCAGACACAAAACATTGTTTAATATGAGAACAGGGAAGATTGAAGAAACTTAATCTCTGTCTTGTATCTGACTTATATGGGCAATCCATTGCAGTAAATTCTAATTCTAAATTTTAAATTCTAAATCTACTGTTTTCATGCTACAGATAATCCTATAGAAGATCAACATTCTAAATTTCATAATAGGATTTAAATTTGCCCACAAACTTACAAATATTGGATCCAATGGTAATGAAAAATCTTTTGTATTATTTTCTGTAGACTAATATAAAATATTAATTTAAATTTCTATAAGTATTAATAACATGTATCCAGATGTTTCCAATTCCACATAATCCTGTTTTGAGCTTAGTGCAAAACAATACAAAAGGAATGAACAAACAAAAACAACCACCACCACAAAACCTCTGGTGACTGATTTTTAGCAATGTATAATTCTATATGGAAATTACTTCTGAGGTAGTAAATAGTACTATGTTTTATAAGAATAAAGATAGGCTCACTTATTCAGCACCTACTTTGAATCTGTTAGTTTTTTGTCTTAATTTACAGAAGCAAATTCTTTTTAGTAATAATTGAAAAGTGTAAGGAATACTTATTAAAATTATATTTCTTCCAGTACATATGTCTGGATATTTCAGCTCTAAATAAGTATGATGAAAGTTTTATGTTACCTTTCTATGGTTTAAGCTTTTGGGGATTTTTCACCTTTCCCTGTGAACTACTGTATTTGATTTCATCTCTTTAAGTCTTTTGAGTTGTGAGTTACACATTTAAATCTCCCACTAAATGTAAACTTAAAATGCATTGTTTCTATCAAATGGGAAACAATTTTTATGGAGTGTGAATAGCTGTGCTAAATACTGATTTAATGTTAGAATTACTACTAGGAATAAAGGTGTGGGGTTTTTTTTGTTTAATTAAAAAATTATATTGTTTTCAAGTGTCACCTTTGTAAGTGTGACAAGGTAACAAAAGTAAGAAATAAGAAACAATTGAGATTATACCTTCATGTTACTGGAAAATAATCTATCACAAAGACTTGCAATATCCCACTGTGGATTGTCTCTTACTGTAATTTTTTGTTTGTTTATATCTCTGCATGCAGCATGATATACTCAAGTATTTAGTTTTTTAAATCAGGGTTTTAAAATTTGGGCTTAAATAATTTCCTTCTGAGCTAGTTACTTTACTGGTTTTCCCCTAACTAAAAAGTTGAGGAGTAGAAAAAGGATTCTGGTGTGACTTTCACCTAAACAGGCCAGCTTAAGGCAGCATCAAGGGAATACACCACTGTCTCTGACTTGTCTTGCCTTAAAACAACCACGAAGAGCTCCTTAATCCAGGGGGAAACAAAGGGAAGGTGGAGAGAGAGCTTTAGATCTTACTCTTCAGTAGATCTCCAGACGAAGAAGACTGTTGCTTGTTTATTTTTGCCAGAATATGAGGTGAAAGTGGCTTTAGAAGAGAAAGTTTATTTTCTCTTGTTTCTTTTTTAAAATTTTTTATTTTTATTGTAACATAGTTGTACACATCTGTATGGTTTTCTTATGATATCTTAGTGTGATTTTGATTTTCTGTGTGTTATAGAGTTGAATATCAATACCTGTGTACAGCATGTGACGCTCAAATCAAGATAATTAGTATATTCATCAATACACAATGTCATTGTTTTTTCATGGCCCTTTACCAATTCCTCCCTTCTCTCCCCTCTCCGCCATCTCCCTGCCCTTCCCCAGCTCTGGTAACATCAGTTCTCCTTTCGAAAGTCCAATGTATTATTGTGATTGTTGTATCTTTTTTTCTTCCTTTTTTATTTACATGTTTTTTTTTAGCTCCCACTTATGAGTGAGGACATGAGGTATTTTTCTTTCTGTGCCTAGTTTATTTCACTTAACATGATTTTCTATAGGTTTATCCATGTTGAGAACAGCAAAATTTCATTTTCTTTTTTATGGAAGAATAGTTATCCATTGTGTACATATACAACATTTTCCTTATCCAGTCGTCTGACAATTGACATTTAGGTCGTTTCCAATTCTTGGCTATTTGTAAATAGAGCTGCAATGAACATAAGGGTACAAGTAGCTCATTGACATGATGATTTTCATTCCTTTGGGTATACACCCAGCACTGGAAATGCTGGATCATATGGCAATTCTACCTATAGTTGTTTGAAGAATATCCATATCATTTTCCATAATGGCTGCACCGATTTACAGTCCCACCAGCAGTGTAGGAGGGTTCCCCTTTCTCCACATCCTCACCAGCATTTATTGCTTTCAGTCTTTTTGATAATAGCCAGTCTAACTGGGATGAGATGATATCTTAGTGTGGTTTTGATTTGCATTTCCCTGGTGCTGAGTGATGCTGAGCATATTTCATGTGTCTGTTGGCCATTTGTATATCTTCCTTTGAGAAATGCCTATTCAACTCCTTTGCCCATTTTTTAATCAGGTTATTTGACTTTTTACTGTTAAGTTCTTTGAGTTCCTTGTATATTCTTGATTTTGATATATGGTGAGAGGTACATGTCTAGTTTCATTCTTCAACATATGGATGTTCAGTTTTCCCAGCACCATTTATTGAAGAGGTAGTCTTTTCTCCAGTGTATGTTCTTGTTACCTTTGTCTAAGATCAGTTGGCTGTAGGTTTGTAGGTAGACTTCTGGGTTCTCTATTCTGTTCCATTTGTTGACTGTCTGTTTGTATGTACTATGCTGTTTTGGTTACTATAGATATGTAGTATAGTTTTAAGTCAGGTAAATGTTATGCCTTTGGCTTTTGTTGTTGTTGGTGTTGTTTTGTTTTGTTTTGTTCAGGATTGCTTTGTCTATTTGTGGTCATTTGTTGTTCCATATGAATGTCAGGATTGTTTTCTATTTCTGTGAAGAATGTCATTGGTATTTTGATGGGGTTGGAATGAATTTGTGCATTGTTTTGAGTAGTATGGGCATTTTCACAACGTTAAATCTTCTAATCCAAGAGCACAAAATGTCTTTCCATCTTTTCGTGTCCTCTCTAATTTTTTTCAACAGTTATTTGAAGATCTCATTGTAGATATATTTCACCTCCCTGGTTAGATTGATTCCTAGGGGTTTTTTTTGTTTGTTTGTTTGGTTGTTTTTTTCTTTTTGGTGACTATTGTAAACGGGCTACCTTTCTAGATTTCTTTTTCTGCTAGTTCATTTTTGGAATATAAAAATGCCACTGATTTTTGTGTGTTGATTTTGTAACCTGCAACCTTACTGAAATTGTTTATCAACTCTAAGAGTTTTTGTAGAATCTTTAAACTGTTCAATGAAAGGATTAAAATACGGGGCACCCTTAGCCCAAACCTGGATGGAAGGGACCAGCTTTCCATTTGATCGTATTTTCCTTTCAGACATCCAGTAATTTTAGGAAAGAATAGCCAGTAGATTTTATTCCTATGACCCATATTAATTGTTAGACTTAAAGGGTAAAAATATATATGGTGTTCTATTTAATCCAACTGAAAAGCATTCGATTTCAAAATTCTTTGGGAGTTTGATTTTTTTGAAAAATAAAATGAATGGGATTATGTTCTCATTTTGTCCCTATGTACTAAATAATTGTTCTACTCCAAAGACCCCCATTTCTTTTACACTGTCAAATTCTTGGACATGAATTCTTTAACAAAATAATAAATGCATTCCTAAAGCATAGCCAGTTAACCACTAGGCATTTATAGGATAGTCATTTTTTAGTAGTCATGCTTGTGATTAAAAATGAAGAACCAGATTCTTGCTAAAAAATGTTTTCAGCTTAAACATTCCATGATTCATGAATGGTCTCCCAAATATTACTCAATCTATTTTACCAGCGTTAGTTCTGGTAAATCTGTCTACTTTTATTTTATTATTTTTGTCACTTCAACAGGGTTTTACTTTATATTCCCTAATGTGTTTCACACATAAATACCTTAGCTGTACTTTTTGAAATGAAAAAGTAGTCTCCTTGGTTATGTTTCTTTGTATTGCATCACCAACATTTACACAATCTTTTCAGTATTTAGATAAGTTCTAAAGGTAAGAATATACAAAGAAGTTTGTTTGTTTTTTGCTTCATCTTATATTTTGGAAAGAGACTATTTGACAATCATATAGGAAGTTAGATTTTCTGCACAATTAGACTAATCAAAAGTTCCTAGAATTTTGCAGGTCTCACACTGACATTTCATGACATAGATGTTCAATGTTATCAGAAAAAGTACTGGAATATTTCAAACTGAAGCATAGTAAAAATTATTCCAAACAAACACAACAACTACATTTACTAAGTACTTTCAGATAAAGGTGGGGTATTCTGGAAACTTCAACTAAAAGTATGGTGGACTTCTTCAGGTATTAGAACACTGACCAAAAACATACAATGAACTCACCTTCTGTGTATGACTGCATAATCATTAGGCCTTACCAATCTGTCAATCATCTTGATTTTCCTTCTTAAGCAAGCACTAGACAGCATGCCATCAACAATGCATTAAAAACTGGAAATCTAATTACATACTCACATTTGTAAAATTTTTCTTCTTTTTTCCTCTCACTTAATTTCATTCACTTATTTCTCCAACAGTTAATTTCCAGAACTGTGAAATTCCATTTCTTCCATTAAGTTATACTGAATACTATATACTGAATCCTATAGGAAAATTATCCTTGGTTCTATTCCTGTCAAAATATGTATTTTTATGTATTATTAAATTGGCTTTTCTCAAACTTGTCTCATCATTAGAATTACTTGAGAAAGTAGAAAGAAGAAGGAAAGAAAGGAAGGAAGAAAGTAAAGAAGAAAGGAAGGAAAAGAGAAAGAGAGATAAAAAAAAAGACAAGAAAGAAAGGGAAACAAAAATCTAAGTATATATTTATATTATATAAATCTGATATGGAGCTCAGGAAACTATTCTTTTAAAGTGCCCAAGCCTATTCAAATTCTAATTCATGTTTGAAATTACACTAGAAATATTTATTGATCTGTACACCTATTTTATAAATACTTAATGAAAGCCAAATTTTTCTTTACGTCTTCAATAGTGTTTTCTATTTTAGACCACAATTTCTACTAGAAAAGGAATCACAGCTAACTATCATTTTTATTACTTTGTATTCCTCTTAGTACCTTGCTCAGCTACTCATACATAGATATTCCAATAAAGTTTGGTTGGCTGATTTATTAGCTACTTCCTATTCATGGCTCCTCTTCTTCCTTTGTCCATTATCTGTGGCTTCTCAGAGTGTTTGGCCTCAGCTCTTCTGCTATACTCCCTCTCTTGGGGATTTTATCTGACTGTTTATATTTAATTATCATTTTTCAGTAAATATCTCTTAAGTGTACATCTTGAGATTTTACACCTTTCATGTTCTCTGCAATTTTTATATAACCCAAAGTTCAATATACAATGTCACACAAAGTCAAGTGCTCAATAAATATTGAATTAATTGAATGTTGATAAACTGTTGACATTTTTGTCCAAACATAGCATAGAATTTTTCTCAGATAAATTCAAAAAATAAAGGATGCGGATTTCTAGAGACATCAATATCTCTATCACTATAGGACACCAAAGCTTTCTTTACTAATTTATTTATTTTATTTATTTATTTTTTAAAGATGACTGGTAAGGGGATCTTAACCCTTGACTTGGTGTTGTCAGCACCATGCTCACCCAATGAGCTAACCGGCCATCCCTATATGGGATCCGAACCCGGGGCCTTGGTGTTATCAGCACCGCACTCTCCCAAGTAAGCCACAGGCCAGCCCTCTTTACTAATTTAGAAACATAGAGGAAAATGATGAAGTGGCAAACTAGTAAATTGAAAACTAGAATGTGAGTTTGAATCCTGGTTTTGCTGTTTAGCACATGATTTCTGGCTATTAATTTATATGAACCTCAGTTTTCTTACTTTTAAAAATTAGGATAATAATAATAATATACAGGATTTTTAGAGGATTAGGCAAAAACTTATGTTGAATTAGCAGACTGAAAAGAACTGCAATATATTTATTATTATTGTTGTTGTCACTATTATTACTACTTTATTTTTCTTTACTCCCAAGGAACCTGATGTGAACAATGTAAAAGTCTCGTAGACTAAATGGCCAACCTAAAAACCATTTAGTTTGCTTGTTATGGCAACAGAATTGACTGGTCCTATAAAGTTTATGGCTCTTGACTAGGGTAGCTGCTTAACTGTCTAGTCCTTCCTACTGATTTTTGGAAAAAGAGTAACAAATGGGATTTGAGAAATCTTATAGGAGTACATGCAAGGAGGGAGAAAAATGTGGTTTTACATCTTAAAACTTTTCATGGAAAAAGGGAGGCTACAAAATCAAAGCTAAAGCAGCAAAAAAGGCAGCAGTATCTCCTCTTTACAAAACACATGCCTGGAGGAAAAGCATATCCTTGAAACTGAAGAGTTGGTTGCATCTTAAGTAGTATTAGTTGGTGTTAGTAGTCTAAAAGGTGTTTGCCCAAGGATATTTTGGCATTCCTTTCATGATTTTCACAGGCTTCTGATGTATTCTTCAAAAATCAAAATTCTGTTCAGTATTTGATGTTTATAGTTGACTCTGTGTAAAAGATGAGCAGATACCATTAGACTGATTTCTCTCTCCTTACAGCTTTACAGTATTCTATTTTGAAGAGTCATCATGCTATAGAGAATATACTATTGCCTTAGTTTCACTAAATGCATTTCCAGAAGGTTGAGACCTCATTAACTTTCCTCATTTCCCAGCCCACTTTCACACGTTCCATTTCCCTCCTGTGATAGCATCCACCATGTACTTTCCTGAGATTTGTAGAGGTAGGAAGAATTAAGAGTAATTTGGACTATGCCTGGAAATGTTCAGAACAAGTTAAGGATCAACCTCTACAATCAGTTGATTTGGGGCTGCCAGGGTAATGTGTCAGAAATTAAAATCAGGATTAAATCTTAGTCTCCAAATTGTCACTGTATGTTATAGAATTTTCTTTTTCATTCAGATGTTTTGAATTTGTTATCTATTTGTCCACAGCTTCTGCCTTCTCTAATTATTTATTCCTTATTTCTTACTCCTACAAACACTGTATAATATATTTTATTAGTCACAAGGAGGCTTAGTGGGCAGGTAGAAACCAATGCCAGTACAGTAATGGTTTTGCTAACAATGAAGATTCACCAATGATAAATTTCTTTTGGGGTAAACTTAGAAATTAAATGTGAGTATTCCTGCCAAGATATCACAGACGCTGGAAAAGGAGTGGGAGGTGGCTGTCAGTCTCAGAATTAGCCCAAGCACCTTCACTTTCGTCATTTCAAAGGGGAGCTGGGGTGGACAGAGGGGAGTAGGATTGGCGTGAGCAGTACACATATTTTGAGGTACAGTAAAGTAGGTAGGAGGAGAAGTCCATGAAAGGTTAAAACCAGTTCTCCTCTCCAACAAATGATGCTTAAAAGCATCAATCAAATTCTCTTTTAGGCTCCCTTCCAAATATCCATAGAACCACTACCAAACAATGTACCCAACCAAACAAAAGCATTTCTGCCCCTCTGCTTGAGGATGCCTTGAGCATCATTGTGGGGTAATAAAAAAAAAAAATCCATGGGTTCAAGCCTAGCTGTGATCAATCTGTGACCTTGGGAAGTCATGTACCACATTGGTCTCACTTTAGTCATTCTAGAAGGGAAATGCTGAATTAAGAGCCCAGTCAACACATCTTTGAAAAACAATCAAATTGGGGAACAAGATTTAAAAAAATAATAAGTGAAAATAAAAGTCATCTCTAGATGAAGTTCAGACTTCTGGTAAAGAATGCTTTGAACTGGAGACAGATTATCAGATCTCATGACTTCCTTAGTATTCATCCTATTTATTTCAACCAGTCTATGTCCAGAAGTATTTTTGTCACACTGCCGTAATTGCAAATAATAATATACAATATAGCATAATTGTTTTAGCTTTTTGTTTTTTGACATTACTCATTTCTTATACAGTTTTTCAGCTCCTAGGTAATTCGTAAATTAATATATCGCTATGCAGCAACACTTAAACACCTACCACAAATAATCACAGTATAAATAAAATTGAGAAAGGAAGAAAGACTAATGATATATAGTTACATTATTCATTATTGAATGGCAATTTCTGTTTTTTATTAAAGAATATATATAAAATTAATAGTTGAATTTGACGATATATCCTTCCTTAGATGGCTCGTATATTATTGATTATAAAAGTTGTCTGACCATCAATGGAGATGTCAGGTTGATGAAAAATACAAATAGTTCAATATATTCTTGAATCAAACCAAAAACTTGTCCAATGGACCCTAATAAACAGAAGCTCTCTGGGAGGTTGATATATAAGTTAGTGTTTAAAAAGTGAATAAAGGGGCCGGCCCAGTGGTGTACTGCTATAGTGCGCCGCTTGGGAGCATGGCGGCGCTCCCGCCGAGGGTTCAGATCCCACATACAGACCGGCCACTCACTGGCTGAGCGAGGTGCGGCCGCAACATGGAGGGTTGCGATCCCGTTGCCGGTCCCGGTCTGGTACGGGCGCGACACTGAGGGTTGCGATCCGTTGCCGGACACGAAAAAAAAAAAAAAAAGATAAAAAGTGAATAAAGTATAAAAATAAAATCCAATGACTTCAGGGCTTAACTACATTCATAACTAATGTTCTCACTGTTGCAATTAAATTTTAAAATTTCCTTAAAAATGCATGTGTGACCATAGTTTCTACATATGTTAATGATTCCATAGCAATCTATTTTGGCTTTTGCTCAGATTTATTTTAAAATAAAAGATAATGTGATAGGGAGGAGCTGGAAAGAAGAGTTGAAAAGAGAAAAAAGACGTAAATATGATTCAGAATATATTATTTTCACTATTCCTATGAAACATCCCAAAGAGAATTACACCATGTAGAGTAATAAGAGGTTTGACAAAATTTTTATCAGTGATACTTATGAGTATAAAGTAAGGCAAAAAAGCCTCGTCATTTCTTTTTGTATTTTAATATTATCGTGATTATTATTTACAATTGTCAATATAGGTCTTTAGGTATCTGACAGAAGGAGGACTCATTTGAGGGTCAGAAGGTAGAATCTCATGGGGGACAATGTATTTCGTATTCAACAGTAGCAACTGTACTTTGAGATTTATAGAGAAAAAGGTTTCAGTGTTCATCCAACTGACCAGGTAGCTTGCATTTTTCAGAAGAAATTGAAAAAACTCAATAAAGAATTCAGCTTTTGACTGTAGTCAGTAAAGTGTTATTACTTGAAACAAAGTAATCTTTTTTTTTAATAGTGAGAACAACCCTCACAGAATCTCTTTATTTTTATTTTATTTTAGCATTTACTTGTATATATTTGTGGGGTACAGTGTGTTGTTTCAATGCATGCACATACAGCACAATTATTCACTTAGAGCAGACAGCATAGCTTTGCACCCGTCAGTCCACCACTTCCCCACACCACCCTCATCTGGCCTCTGATAACCATTATTTTACTCTCTACTTCTATAAGAGTAAGAGGACTCTCTACTCTCACTTTTTTTTTTTTTAAAGAGAATCTCTTTGTTCTATGTAGAAAATTAATCATTGTGTTTTGCCTTTTGATGTACTGTTGCAATAAGGATGTACATATAGCTTCTATTAAAATTTGCTAATGATCTGTCAACTCTGGGACCTACAGATTTAACTTATATAGATAATGCAGCTCTCTTTGCCAAAATCGAGTTTTCTGTAGAGCACACATCAAACTTCCATCTTTCACTCTAGGGCATTTCCTTTCCAGAAAAAGTCCCCTAATGGATAGTAGGCTAAAATAATAGCATGGCAGTTAAAAACATATTTTTTCTTTTCCAATCTTTTGCTACAGAGAAAAAAGGATTGTGGTAATTTCTCTCCTTTGATTTTCACTTAAAAAAATTATTATTAGCTGAATCTCTGACAATTAACATTCGATCAAACAAATCAACAGAAATTATTTGTAAGGTAAATGTGATCTAAACTGTCGCTGTAAAAAGGCCAAAGCGGAATTCATTTTATTTAGACCTCGAGCAACTCAACTCAATTTCTGAAGGATGATTTTAATGGTGAATGCATATTTTAACAAGGCATATTTACAGTATATAATAAATGTTTAAATTAGATTAATTAGTATGTATAGTTGGGGCTTTCTTACTGTTTAGAATTATTTGCCTTGCTAAAGTAGTAAATCTAGATGAGCTGAGCTTTCAAATGATACTAATAACAACACTTGGCATTTGTACAGTGCATTATATTTTCTAAGTACTTTATAATTACAGTATTAATTAGTTAAGTGACACAGTGATCTTGTGAAGAGGTTTGCATTATAATCGACTTTTACAAATGAGGAAACTTTAAATGCAAAGGACACAGCAATTCACATGAAAAGTAAATCAGGTTAAGACTAAAACCTTTTTGCATGACTTGTGCATGTCTGATGCTGCATTTTATCATGAACAATTGATTTTAGTGTCATATTCTCTTGGCTGGACATAACTGAATAATAACCTCATATGTTGGGCAGAGGTTTCATCCTGTATATACAATTTCAGAAAGCTAGCAGACTGAGGAAGGAATAGAAAAAAGTGAGTTCTTTAGTTTCATTGTATTGTTTCCCATAATAAGCTTTCGTGAGTCTGTTTTGTTGAGCTTGGCACCTTGATGGTGAATTAAATAGCCTCTGAAAGGACTCTTGGTCCCCTATTAGAAGGAAGCATAATCTGTCCATTTCTGGAGCATCTCTAGTGCCTCATGTCAGGGAAAGGGGAAACAATAACTCAAAGGCTAATGAGGCTGGAAAATTCACTGAAGTCTCCTTGGCTTATAATCTCAATGCAAATTAAGTAGGGCTTCCAAAATATTATGAAATAGTTTTAGATTATTTTAAGCAAGTAATTTCAACAAGCATTAATTAATCACTAATTTATGTTCTGGTTTCTGAGGGAGACCCTAAAATTAATAAGACGAGGCTTCTGTACTCAGGTGACTTGTAGTTTGGTAGAAGGACATAAACATGTTTTTTTTTTTGTTTTTTTTTTCCCTTTTTGTCTTTTTTTTTCGTGACCGGCAACGGATCGCAACCCTCAGTGTCGCGCCCGTACCGGACCGGGACCGGCAACGGGATCACAACCCTCGGTGTTGCGCCCATACCTCACTCAGCCAGTGAGCGGCCGGTCTGTATGTGGGATCCGAACCCTCGGCGGGAGCGCCGCTGCACTCCCAAGCGGCGCACTGTAGCAGTGCACCACCGGGCCGGCCCAAACATGTTAACAAATTAGAACAATATCTAACAAATATTTATTAGGCAGTTGGTATCTATCAGGCATAATTTTAGGGAATACAACAGTGAACAAAACAGGCATAAATCCCTGCCTTAGTGTAGTGTACATTCTAGAGAGCAAATCAAAAATGTTATAGGCACTGTGATACGGGAGGGATGAAATACAGATGAGATAAGAAGGAAAGGGTGATCAGTATTTGTTTATCTGAGGGTTATTGTGGTCAGGAAAGGCTTACTGACAGAGTGGCATTTGAACTTAATATGTAAAATAAGTAAATGTTTATTTGAGAGCAAGAGAGAGGAACTTTCAGGTAGGTAAGGGGATTGGAGGATGTAGGGGGATTGAAGTGAGAAAGGGTTAGGTGTGGAAACAACATCCTAAGCAGAGAAAGTCTGGTAGACAAAGACTTGGACATAGAAAACAGTCTGCAGCACTGCAAGTAATTTGGCAAGGCCGAAACTTAGGGTGATGGGCCGTTGGTTTCAAAAATTAGTAGAAAGACTGCAGTCTCACACAATCTGGAAAGCTAAGAACACTGTAATTTTGGCTGTTCAGTATATCGGCAGAGAAGATGGTTGGGATAGATGGTAGTGACAACCACGTGGTTTGGTGGTAAAGGAGAGTGACAAAGCAGGAACAGTTGAAGTTAGAATAGCTCATCCATCTTTACCTGACTTTACAAAAAAATCTCTGAGAAATATAATCAAGAAAACCAAATAACAGCAACAACAACAAAAACTTTTCTCCTATATTACCCTTTATTTGATTCTTCTTCTATTTCTTCTTTTTCTTCCTCCACTTATATGTATTGAGTGATCAACTGAGCATTACTGAAAGTTAAGCAACACAAAGCTAACCCAAGAAAACCCCTGAAATTTATAGGCTAAGATACAACAAATAATAAGATCCAAAATTAAATAAACATTAACTACCTTATATGAAATGGAATCACGTTCCAGGCTGTTTCACAAGTCTTCTTGTTTTATAGAAAAAAGAATTGAATTATAGAAAGGTTGAGTGGTTTTACAAGTCTTCGCAATACACAGAGACTATTCAGATTTAAAATCAAATATTCATTGTGTCCTCTAACAGGTTGCTAGAAAGTTAATACACTCTTCATTTTTTTCCCCTGTCATTATGGCTACTGCTCCAGCAAGTTCTCTTGTACTTCAGGGCCACTTTCTACTTTTAATTATATATCCAGTATACAGTTCAAGTGCCTGGTACATAACAAGATCTAAATGTCATTTATTTGCTGAATGAATTATGAACAGATTTCAAAATCTTTGCTTGACAAAAGAAAAGTACTGATACTGGAGAAGAATTAATGGGTATGAAGCAGGCTAACAGTGCACTGGTTACCTACTTGTCTGAGTCCAGTGAGACAGAACACCCATGCACACAACAGGTTACATGAAGTGGGTTTACTACTTACAGATAGGCAGCAAGGGACGACAGACACCTAGGTGGGATTTATTGTGAGCCAGTCCCCCAGGGTTCAGGAAAGCTGCATGGAGTAGATAGAATCTCATCTGTATGTGCCCCACTTGCACCAAAGCTGAAGGACCCCGTGAAGCAGTTTACCTTGGGTTTTATACCCTAGGGTGACAAAAATTGCTAGACTAAAGCATTAAAGAACATCTTTCTCTGGGAGGAGAAGGAATGAACAGAACCCAGGCTGTTTTGGCCTCATCTCAGGATGTTACATGCTCAGCACATTATACAATTATTCTTGAGAACTGCAAATGAAAAAGGGGGAGAAATTGATCGCCCCAAAGCAACTCAGAGAACTGTTCTGCAATGGGGAATTAGTACCCAAATGAGATTTTTTCCCCCTTACCTTTTACTTATTGAAAGAATTGAGAGGTAATTATCACAGAGAAAAAAACCCCACCTTGAATAAAATGATTTTGAATACAGCTAACCTAAGCATTTTTTTATGTTACTGTCCTCATGAGTGAGAATGTGTTTTGGTGTTTCTCATTCTCTTAATCCACAAAGTATATTTGCTTCTGAAAAATCTGGTTTTAAAACTAAAAATCCCAAACCCTCTGCTGATAAATATCATCAGAGTTGATGTGTACATGTTTTCTCCTCAAGTATTTTTTTTTTCCTTCCCAGGTATAACAACGATAACAAAGCAATTGGTGAGTTGTATCCAGTAACACAGTATTTTTTCTTCTGTGAAAATAACTTTATGTATACCCTTGAGCAGAAACAATTCATCCGAATCTCATTTTCCTTTCATGTAAAAAATAAGGGTACAACCTGTTATTACTATGTTTTAATAATTTTCTTGGAGTACTAAGCAATGAAATTAGATAAGAAAAAAAGTAAGGTAAAAAATGTTGAATAAAAAAAAGTATTTTCAGATTCCGTGACTTTATTCCTAGAATAGCCTAGGTATTTTACAAAAACTGTTAGAAATGTTAAGATAATAAAACAAGTTTTCTCATTAGAAAATCAATATAATAAGTTTATCGCTTTTCTATAAAAATAAAATGGAAGATCCCATTTATAAGAATAACATAAAAGCTGTGCTATAGACTGAATTGTGTCACTCTAAAATTTGTATCTTGGAAATTTGGATGTACCTTTCTGCAAGTCAGAAAGAGAACCCTCTCTAGAAACTGAGCCTTTCTGGATCCTTGATCTTGGACTTGTGAGCCTCCAGAAGAATAACAAAAGAAATTTCCATTGTTTAAGCCACCCAGTTTGCAGTATTTTGTTACTGCAATCTGAGCAGACTCACACAGAATATTTAGTAGTAAAATTAATAAGAAATGTGCATTACACAGAGAAACCTTTGAAACCTGGCTTAAATAAATGGCAAGGTTATCTTATTCAAGGATAGGAAGACTCAAATGTTATAAAAATGGCAATCATCTCTAAATTAATGTACAAAATCAGTGTTATATTGATCAAAACACCAAATAGAATACTTAGCAATTAGAAAAATCCTAGAATATATATGAATAATAAATATGAAAGAATAGATAAGTCTGAGAAATGAGAACATTGAGAAAAGAGTAGCAAAAAGGGTTAAAAGTATCAGTAAATAAAACTATTTGGCCCTAAATAAAAATAGACAAATATATATGGATATTAAATATGTGATAAAGATGGAATTCAAGCTACTTGAGGGAAAAATGGAATATTTAGTCAATTGTTTTAGGGCAGCTAGCTTGCCATATAGGTAAAAAATAGTTATGCTATTACCTCATTTTTGACATCGAAGTTTTAAAATTATACATTCAATATAAAATAATGAGTAAAATTATTTATAATCTTGGAGAGGAGAAATCTTTATAAGCAGGTTATAAAAGTTCAAACCATAAAATAAACGATTGATAAATTTCACTAAATGAATAGTTAAAAAAACAAGGGAAATTATATTACAATTAAAGGATTGTTTTTAACTCTTAAAAAGCTTTTATAAATTGATAAGAAAAGATTTTAAAGAAAAATGAGAAAAAGATATAAATGGGTAGTTCAGAGAATAAGTATATATAATCAAGAAATACAGAACAATCAAGAAATACAGAACAGTTGCTTAACCTTTGTCATGATTAAAGTCATATAAACTAAAGTAATAACAATGTGCAATTCTTGCTATATAAAATTAGCAAATCATGAAAATTTTGGTTATATTCAATGGTGATGAGGGTAGAAAAATAGGCAATCTCAAAAATTATGGGTGGGAGTATAAACTGCTGAACTCTTTGAATCATAATTTGGCAAAGTACACCAAAATTGAAAATTCACATATTACTTAACTCAGTGAGTCTATTGCTAAGAATTTATTGTATAGAAAAATTAGTACAACCATCTCAAGATCCATATACAGAGACATTCATTGAAGCATTGTTTGCAATGAGAAATAAAACAATTTTAAAAAATGAAATTATGATTTTCATTTCTGCATAGAATGTACAAAGCTGCACTTTTAACAATGAGAAAGTCGGGTAATCTACAAAATCATAAGGTGTTTTTGAATCTATCAAAGAGAGAGATCACAAAGAAACAATGCCAACTAAATTCCAAAGGGTTACAAACCCTCCTCCGTGGAAAGACTTGACAAACTGAATCATGTCACCTTTTGCCAAGCATGGGAGGAAAAGGGAGCAGCCATAAATGCAGGTGAAAGGAAACAACAAAAATT
This sequence comes from Galeopterus variegatus, assembly GCF_000696425.1. Taxonomy (NCBI): domain Eukaryota; kingdom Metazoa; phylum Chordata; class Mammalia; order Dermoptera; family Cynocephalidae; genus Galeopterus; species Galeopterus variegatus. Next base: position 55,243 of record NW_007729407.1, on the reverse strand, counting down.
AACAGGTTCTTAAAAGCTGAGTGTGATCTAATGTGACAGTTTACTATACCTTGGAGCTCCAAACATAAGAGACTACACTCATCAGCCCTTTTCTATAAGTTTCTGCTAGAAACTCATGAAAATTATTAGGGACAATTCAGGAGATATAAGAGAGCTTATGACTATTGGGGGACAGTTACAAATCTTTCTACCATGAGATACTGTTCACCAATATGAAGCAAGCTGCCTGTCACTGGATAGAGGCAAGAAACTCTACTGTCCACTGGTCCTAAGCAAATGTCAGCTGCTGCTGAATTCAGCAGGGATAGAAGCAAAATCTATCCACTGTTGGGGGAGCGGGGGAGAAAACTCTGCTGAAACCTAGCTCCATGTATCTACTGGGAAGAAACATCATCCTCCTCATCCATGCACATGGATCCATCTGCACTGACAGTAGATAAAACAGGGGACTGCTGCCACTAGGGGAGGAGCAAAAAACACATTCATGCTCCCAAAGTTCCTGCCAATACATGGCAGAGTGTGGATGTCACATGAAAGGAAAGGATGGGATCCATGTGCATGAATTGGAATATTCAGTAATGTTAAGATGTCAGTTATCTCTAAATTGATCTGCAGATTCAACACAATAAAAGAATTTTATTTTTATAGAAATTGCCCACCTAATTCTAAAATTTTATGGATATACCAAGGACAATTTTGATAAATAAGAACATAAAGGATTAATCCACCTGATGTAAGGCTTCTATAAAGCTTTAGTGGTCAAGAATATAGAGTTTATAAGTAGATCAGCACATATATGCTCAATTGTTTCAATGAAGGTGCCAAGGTAACTCAATGGAGAAAGGTAGTCTTTCAGAAAACAGTATTATGAAAAATGGATGTTGATTTGCAAAAAAAATGAACCTTAGACCTTACCTTGCACCATATAAAAATTAACTAAAAATAGCTTATATATCTAAATATAAGACATAAAACTTAAAATGTCCAGAAGAAAACATGATAAAATTGCTGTGACTTGCATTAGGCAAAGTCTTCTTATGTAAGACGCAAAAGACCCAAACTACAAAAGAAAAAATTAAGTTAGACTTTACGAAAATAATATAAATTCTGCTTCTTAAAAGCAACTATTGAGGAAGTATAAGGCAAGTCACAGACATGAAGAATACATTTCCAAGACATATATCTGATCAAGGCTCGTTATGACTAATATATAAAGAACACTTACAACTCAATAATGAGTAAATAAAAGCTATTTTCAAAAATGGTAATATATTTTCACACATACTTTTATAACAAGAAACACACCAATGGAAAATAAATAAGAGAAAGCACATTTTTAACAGCATTCATTATTAGGGAAATGCAAATTAAAGTCACAGTGACATAACAGTCACATTAGAAAAAATTACAATTTGGAGTTTTCTCAAACAACTACAGATAGATCTTCCATATGATCCAGCAATCCCTCCTCTTCTGTGTATATATGCAGAGGAATGGAAATCATCATGTGAAAGAGATACCTGCACTCCCATGTTTATTACAGCTCTGTTTGCAATAGCCAAGATATGGAACCAACCCAAATGTCCATTAATAGATGAGTGGATAAGGAAACTGTGGTATATATACACTATGGAATACTACTCTGCCATAAAAAATAATGAAATATTCCCATTTGCAACAACATGGATGAACCTGGAGAAACTTATGTTGAGTGAAGCAGGCAAAGCACAGAAGGAAAAATGCAGCATGTGCTCACTCGTATGTGGGAGCTAAGAGAGAAAGGAAGGCAGGAAAGAAAGACCACAGTAGTCCCATGATCCAACAGAGGGAGGGAACATTCCTAGGGCTACAAATTGAAGTTGAGGAGAGAGGGGGTGGGGGGAGAGGTTAGGGGATAACTCTAACGGGACAAAAGGTACAAAAGCAATTTCTGGTAATGGGTATGTCCCCAATATGAATCTGGCCCCCACATCATGGCCACGAGGGAGGGCAATCAGCTTTGTATCTCGTGAATATTTGAAATCAATCAATCAATCAATCAATCAATCAATAAAATTAAAATTAAGACATACCAGGGGCTGGTAAGGATGTAGAGCAATGGGACCTCTCATGTTGCTGGTAAGAATGCCAGTAGTTCGGAAAGCAATTACATAGTTTATTACACAGTTAAATAAATGTTAAATATAATTCTGTAACCTAATTCTTAGGTATTTTCCTGAGAAAAATGAAAACACATGTCCACACAAGGAAGCATATGTTATTATTCATAGGACTTTTATTTATAATCACCCCAAACTGAAACAACCCAAATGCCTATCAGGATAAACTGTGGTACATTCATACAATGGAATAATATTCAGCAATAAAAAGGAGTGAACTGCTTGCAACATCGTCACTGAATTTTAAAAGCATCTTGCTAAGTAAAAAGAGCCAGTTATAAAAGGCTATATACTGTTTGAATCTATTTATGTGGCTTTCTGGAGAAAGCAATACTATAGGGACAAAAATCTATCAGTGGTTGTCTGGGGGAAGGAAATGATTGAAAAGAGGCATGAGGGAAGTTTTGGGGAAATGTTCTGTATCATAATTGTGGTGGTGTTTACCTGACTGAGTATATTTATGAAAACTCATTGAACTGCATGCTTAAAAAGAATGAATTTTATTGCACGCAAATTACATCTTAATAAACCTGACTAAAAATGAATCTAAAGGTCCATGAAAGGGAATTTAAGGAATTGGTTCAGAGAAGTAAACAGCAGTAGTCCCATAAGATTATAATGCAGCTGAAAAATTCCTATTGCTTAGAGACGTCGTAACATCATAGCACAACACATTACCTTTTCTATGTTTAGATAGACAAATATTTACCATCTGTTACAATTGCCTACAGTATTCAGTACAGAAACATGCTGTACAGGTTTGTAGCTTAAGAGCCATAGGGTATACTATATAGCCTACCTGTGTAATCGACTAAATACCATCTAGTTTTATGTAAATACACTCTATGATGTTTGCACAAAGACAAAATCACCTCATGATGCATTTCCTAGAACATATCCCCATCATTAAGTGACCCATGACTGTATTTGTACACCTGTGTTCATAGCAGCATTATTCACAAGAGCCAAGAGGTGGAAGCAACCCAAGTGTCAATCAACTGATGAATAGATAAAGAAAATGTAGTATGTATGATTTCACTTATGTATGATTTCACTTACATGAGTACATGGAGTAGTCAAACTCATCAACACAGAAAGTAGAATGATGGTTTCCAGAAGGGGCTAGAAGGGAATGGGATGGTGTTGTTTAAAGAGTTTCACTTTTGTAAGACTAAGAGTTCTGGAAATTGATTGTGCAGTGATGTAAATGTACCTAACACTACTGAACTGCACACTAAAAAATGCTTAAGGCAGTAAATTTTGTGTTATGTGTATTTTTTCACAATTAAAAAATGTTTAAAAGATTTTTTTTAAAGTCAAGGTAGATAATAACATTTATTGAATAACACCATTTATACTATTAAAAATAAAATTTCAATTTACTGTTAAAAAGTTAGAAGTCTATTGAGTTTTTGACATCATAACACAAATTGCTCCATTTAAAATTCTGCTTGTGAAGTATTGTGGGGTTTTTTTGTGAGGCATTTTAGTTCATTGAATTCTAAGATTAGAAATTAGGCCTTCCTGCATAGTTTATATATAGTACATTTACTGAGACTTAAACAACATAGACATTTGTAGAATCTTAAAGAATATTCCTAGACAAGTCTTTTATTGTTGATTGATTATTATAGAATGTTTTCCATGTAATAATTACATCAAGGGAGAATATTTGCATGTTTTAGAAATGGCATTGCCTTTTTTGAATTCATATCAGTGAAAAAAAACTCAGAGGAGAAAAATTGCAATTGTGAATGGGAAGACGCTTATAGGGTTTGGTTCAAATTTTTTTTCTCACCCGTGATGGAGCTCATATTCCTTAGGCAGATGATGTATAGTAATAGTCGAGGCATATAATAAATATCCTTTCTTACTAATGTATTACATTTTATTAACCAGATCAATATTACTGTAATTTCTACCCATTAGCATCTCATTGCTGTAAAGTACATAAAAATATTTACATTAACACTGATCAAAATTGCAACAGCGTATATTAAAACATGAATGACATATAATCAGAATTTTCTGTTTCTACTGCCTCCAGTTATTTGTGACCCCAGATATGAAGTTCAAGTTTATACTTAACAGCACAATTATGTAAATCTGTAATTCAAACACTGAATTACAGCTGGTAATGATCAATAATTATATTTATGTATGATGTGAAGTTAATACTGCCACCATAGATTAATGTAAACAACAAAATTATTTCTGCAGTCGAGAGCTAACAAATCATCATAAACAAAGAGAACTAAAACAATCTCTTCAGAGCCTAATTTCTCTAGCAGAGTAAACAGATTTTTTATTCCCAATGAATGTTAAAGCCCCGATTAAAGAGAACATGACTCCACCAAAAACATCACAATGGCTGTTTCACTATATTTTCTAAGTCTTATTTCAACCTTTAGAAAAGGGAAAATATTCTAAAATATCTGCTAAAGCTTTATTGAGATGAGGTAAAAGATGGAGAAAAGTAGAAATTTCAGAAAAATAGAAGTAACCATTTAAAAAACAATTTGATAAATGTATACATCTTTTGCTGTATTATAGGGTTCAAGGTCTTTCCACTAAAAACTCATTCTTTGCATATACAGCAGACAATTGTATAGAGCAATGATGTCAAATCTGATTCTTTCCTGAGTTAGTGCCAGAGATGAAAAAGAACAGAAGTGGGAAATATGAGTATTTCATATGAAAGACTTTAATTTTCAATAATTAGAAATTTTCTGAACCAGGAATAAAATATGGGAATGAGATATAGGATTCATGTTATACATTTTTTGCACCATTTAGTTCTGTGTAAATAGTAGATACTTTATAAACAGACAGTGGATACAGATGAGCTATACTGCAGTATAATGAAATGAACTGAAGAAAAACAAATCCAATATTGTAAAGTGATGATGCTTCTTGCTAGGACTAAAATCAATGCCATATTTCCAGTTTTACCACTAAGGTTAAAAGAGGAGGAATTGACATAGGAAGACGGGCATTTTATATCTGTTTTGGTCATTCATGATTCACTAATTTTTAGATAACATACATATAGTGCTTCCCTCGGTCCGGGCACTGTTCTAGACACTTTACATACAATACTTATTATTTCTCACAATTACTCTGTGAACTAGGAGTATCAATATCTCTATTTTACAGATGAGAAAACTGATAAACAGATGGGCTCAAGCTCAGGCAGTTAATAAGTGGAGGAGGTAGGATTTAAAATTATGCCTGAAACTAAAATCATGTTCTTTGCTTTATATCACAGCGTATAGTCCAAATTATCAATATTATGCAATAAAATTGTTGAAATGCAATTTTGGGTTCACTAATTTAAGCCAAGCTAGAGCTTAAGCTTCACCACTATCTACTTCAGGGATTCTCATTTTACCACTGTTGACGCTTAGGGGCCAAGTAATTTTTCTGTTTTGGGGACTGTCTTCTGTATTTTGGGGTGTTTGGCATCATTTATGGTTTCTACCAGCTAGCACTGCGAGTTGGTAACTATGTGAAACAAATTTCACACTTGATTTTATCAAGGATGAATCTGGGAAGTGAAAACTAAGAAGGACAATTAGTTATTTTCATGTTGCAACTTCTCCTGATGATGTTGCAAGTGATGGGTGTCCTCCCCGTCTTTTATAGATTCTTATCTCTGACATAACTTATTTTTTATTGTGACTATTATTGACACTACAGACAGATATTGGGAAGGGGATAATTTCCGCTCCTCCTAATCCATTGAGGCAACAACTACTTCATACATCCAAAGACTGACTGCTTCTGAGGGAATAAGTTAAAACCTCCTTCATGAATGCATTTCTCTTCTTATTTTTGGTAAAGTTCTGGTTTCTTTTAAAGGTCATCTTAACAGAATAATTCCATTCACTCTCATGCTAAACCACTTTTCTTGGGTTGGCAATAAAGAATTATGGCTTATATCTCTATTCTCTCTGAACAATCCTAGCCAAATGTCTTAGCAAGTGGAAAAAAGCAGAATAATTCTAAACCTTCCTGCAGAAGTTCCTTTGTGACATCATGTTCCCCTCACCCTGTAAAGTTTTATCCAGTGATCTAGGACAATAGACTTATGTGTTTACCTGGTCCCTGTGCTAATTCCCAGGCTGCTTAACCAAAGATAATCTTGTTCATTTTAGCCTTTTAGAACAAAGATGGTTTAAAGGCAATGTATTTCTGTGAGATTTATTTATTCAATAAATATCTATATAGCATTTATTATGTGCCAACCACTGATCTAAGAAATTAATAAAAGTCAGCTCATTTAACTCATATAATATCTAGGAGGTAAGTACTATTATTTTTATCATCACCTTACCTTTAGAAACAAAGAAACCGAGGCACAGAAAGTTTAAATAACTTGTCCAAGGTCACATGGTAAGCAAGTAACCAGATTTTGGACATAAGTGGTGTGTTTCCAGAGTGGGCACTGTCAGGGGCCAAGCTGCTACACCAGAGGGTTATCAGTCACTTTTTGAGAAAGACGATTTCATTTCTACATTGAAAATATCTCTACATTTCTGCAAAGAAAGAGTTCCTATTATTAATGTTTTTTATTCATGCAAAGAATTCCATTTATCAGGGAGCTGAGGTTTTTGAGACAAAACTGTAACTCAGAATGTGCAAAATGGAGCCCCTAAGGCAAGGTTCTACCTGCAGGAGTGTGTGTGTGTGTGCGCTTGTGCGTGTGCGTGTGCGTGTGTGTGTGTCTTTTGAACCAAAGTAGTTATTATTACATTACTTGCCAATGTTTAAAAACACGGGGAATTCCTCTGAAAAATATGGATTTTGGGTTTCTCTTGAAGTAATAGATCAGAAAATAACAGATTTAGTTGTCTTCTGTGGCAACAATCTTCTACAGCTAAGCAACTGAACGTTTTATACGGGACACGCAAGCCTAGCATTCTTTGTTGTCCTGCATCTTGCCGGTCTCACTTACTGTTTCTTGCCTGGTCTCTGTGGGAATTTGAGATTGAGACCCGTACTCTAGTCCGTGGAAAGGCTGAAAGGAGCAAGGCAGAACTTAGTTCTCAGAGGACATAGGACTGCAGGAAGAAATCAATTTCTACAACTAGAGAATAAGGTGGAATCTTAGGCTTGGAAAAATGTCCAGAGACCAATGATTAAATCTGAGTTACAAATTACAACATAAAAACCAATAAGTGGGACTTTATGTAAAATTACTAGGATGTTACCCTAGGGTAGGCACCATATCCTTCTCTTGATGAAAAATATGAGTTAACTTAGCAAGTAGGGCAGTGTTGATTGATAAATTGGCCCAGATGTGCAGAATGGAGGTTTGCAGGGAAGAGCTCTAGTCCTGTCTTCCCATTATTGAACATGTAAAATGTGGATTATTTTGAAGAAAATATCATTGTATTTCTGTACTTTGTATGTTATCAGAGCTTCATTTTGGCCAAAGAATTATATAAAATATATATATTTTTTCTACTTGATTCTCTAGTAACATATAGTGGAGCCTATATGACTTCCATCAAGGGAAAAAATATGTAGGGATTTACTAATTGGGAGAGGAAAGGCTATGAAAAATGTCTTCAACTTCACTTAGCCAGACACTTCAATTTCAAAAAAGCCTAACAGTGGTTAAATAATTTAATATGGTATGGTGGACAATTATAGTTAAGGGAAGCAGCTGGGAGACTTTGTAAATAATTTGTAAGTGGGCATAAATGGTTATGTGTTAAGATCTTGCTAGGGCATTTAGTAGAATGCATTGAACCTAAATCTGGAGGTGCTTGATTTTAAATAAAAAAGGATAATTAAGGAAGAAATGTATGTATGAGTAAAGAATGTCACGCTCAGCCTATTACATTTTTTCCCTATAGAAAAGCAGAAACACTGTGAAACCTCCAGTGTCACGATTGCATCAGTCACTTCATGAATTCCATTTTCAAGGAACCATTTTACAGAAATCCTAGCACATCATAGAAGCACTTATTGTAATTACATGGATGTACTCAGTGGTATTCAGCATCAGAAATAGTTTCAACTATGGTGTCTTGATTGATGATATCTATGAAACTGAGAATAGGCATTGAGCAATTGCAGGTAGGCCAAGTCTCTTCTTCAATCACCAGATCAGTCTGAGAACTAGAAGATTAAAATATGTTTAGAGGATAAAAACAAACCTTTGTAATCAAAGAAGGAGATTCAAAGTAGAACAAATAAGTTCTGTTTAAAGACCTCACCAATATCCAAATAAAAGCTTGGTAATTTCCCCCCAACCACAGGACATTTATATTTCAAGAATTTTTACTTTGTGGTATATTAGCCCATATATATTACATTGTATATTTATTCTTAAATTAACTATTTAACAAATTCTGTACAGTTCACTTTTAGGTGTAAATTCTGTTCCTGTTTATTCCTCCATCTATGGCCATTTTCAAGTACAAAATTAATATATTTAACAAAAAATAAAATAAAAAGGAAGTTCACCAGGTGAATTTGACTGCCAACTAAAGATTTTATTCTGGTGGCTAGGCACAGCAGACCAGGCCAGTGGCATCTCAGGTAAGAAGGTAAACAATACATAAGACTGACTGGGCAGGGTTCCAGGCCCTGGGTGGGGTAGTGAGAGTAGTGGTGCAGAGACTGGATACCTTTACCATGAATGCAGAGCATGACAATGATGAGAACATTTTCAAGTTGTGTTTTAACAGTAAATATTTGAAAAAGGTCAGAAGTAGGTTAGATGGTCCAAAATCAGGTCATCAATTCAAGGGTCTACAGGGAGAGAGGATGGTTAGGTATCATATATCTATCATTGTATAACAAGCCGATCGAAAATTTAGTGGCTTGATATACTAATTTTACTATTATGATTACTATCTATTGTTATTTGGGGAAGTTCCTTTTCCTTTGCTGATTTTGTTTCCTGGTTTCTCATGCAATTGCATTCCACTGGAGAATCCGCTGGGTTACAATGTTGAAGATGGGCTCACTCATACATCTGGCATGCGGTGCAGGCTGTTGGCTGGGGGGCCTCAGTTCTCCATGTGGTTGATCATCTGCCAGGAGTCTAGACTGACTCCTCACATGGCAGATTCAGGGCAACATCATCAGAGAATAAAGGCAGAAATTGCAAGCTGTCCTGAGGGCTAGGGTTCAGAACTAGCAAAACTTCAGTTCTGTTACATTCTATTCATCAAAGCAAATCACAAGACTAGACTTGATGCATCCTGTGGGGAAAAAGACTCCAACTTTGTAAAAGGAGGAGTTGAAAAGAAGCCATGGCCGTATACTCATATAACTGAACACAGGTATTGAGTCAATAATGGGCACAAAAATCAGGAATCCAAGAGGATGTTTAACAGAGTAAGAGAATGAGGAAGCCTATAGTAATTTTTAAGATGAAATGTGGGTGCTCATAGTAAATGTTTGAAGTGTAATTCCTATGCCTACTTGCATATATGTTTTGAGGATGTTTAAAGGTGCTGGGGGTGGGGGTGGGGGTGGGGGTGGTGAATACCTACAGAATGTGTCCTGAATGGAGATTTTCTCATGGCAAGATGGTAACTTATTTTTCCCCTATATTTATTTGGTTGGAACATGTATTTCTGCATTTCTTTCAGTATAACAAACTTTTTGCTTTGGTTACAAAATAACTTTCCACTCAAAGCAGATGTTTTATGCTAAACCTATATGAAGAGGATGTGTTACCTACTGTTATATGCTTTGTGTTGAAAAACAAACTCAGAGAAGAATGGTTTTCTCAGGAAAAGAAGACACTACGCATAGTTCTCACAACTCCAGGGCATCTTATATAATGGAGCTGTAAGTTATGTAATTTCTGTTTTCTTGTTGGTACTCAATAGAGCAGAAAGCAGAGGACCCAGTGTTTTTCCAATATTGGTAGTGACTTCAATGAAGCATTTCTTATTTTAAGTGAGTCTTAAATACAGATTTATATAACCATATGAATTGAAGAATGGCTGGTTTGGTATTCTGTGTTTTCCACAATCAACTAGGCATATATGTATGTGATCATTAGATTACCATCTAATGGTCCATAAACTCCCACATAGCACAGAGCCCAAAATACATTTAATTAGTAAAAGTTATGATAGAATTTTACTCTTCAAAAGTCTAGTGTATTCATAGGATGGTCTAGATATTTTAACCAATGAAATCTTCAATTATTTTAGTATTAATCTTTGACTTCTTAATTATTGCAGATAGTACATCTAAATCACCTTCTTTAAATTAGATCAGAGAGGTGTGACTGAACTGCACTTCTTCCTTTTTTTTTTTTTTTTTCTGACCGGCAACGGATTGCAACCCTCGGTGTTGCCCCCGCACCTCGCTCAGCCAGTGAGCGGCTGGTGTGTATGTGGGATCCGAACCCTCGGCGGGAGCCCTGCCGCGCTTCCCAAGCGGCGCACTGTAGCAGTGCGCCACCGGGCCGGCCGGCCCCTGAACTGCACTTCTTCCTTTTTTTTTTTTTTTCTGACCGGCAACGGATTGCAACCCTCGGTGTTGCCCCCGCACCTCGCTCAGCCAGTGAGCGGCTGGTGTGTATGTGGGATCCGAACCCTCGGCGGGAGCCCTGCCGCGCTTCCCAAGCGGCGCACTGTAGCAGTGCGCCACCGGGCCGGCCGGCCCCTGAACTGCACTTCTTCCTTTTTTTTTTTTTTTCTGACCGGCAACGGATTGCAACCCTCGGTGTTGCCCCCGCACCTCGCTCAGCATGAACCATTCCTATGCTTCCACTCATCACATTAGATTCTGTTTCCCTCCACCATGCAAAAATGAATTTTATTTCTCTTTAGTATTTCTTGCAGCAGCAAGCACACACCACTTTCAATGTTTATTATATACTTGTGTCAGTTATAGGCTTAGGTGTATATTGCACCTCCCTATCGTAAATAATAGTGGTCTAATAAGTTTATTTTTCTCTTGTGTTTGACCTTAGGTAGGCAGAACACAGCTGATGGTTTCACAGCTCCACAAGTTGTTTCAGGTACTGAGTTCCTTTTACCCTCTTCTGTCACTGCTAGGGTTTGACACTGGAATCGTAAGCGGTTAGTGGAACTCTGGTTGTCCCACGTATTCTAGCCAGCAGGAGGAGGGGAGAAGGGATGAAGGGCACCCCCCTCTTCTTCAAGTATATAATAATTCATTTTAGTCTTTTGACCCAATCTCTGTCACTTGTGGAGGAATTTGGGAAATGTAATCTTTTAACCAGGAACATGACAGCTCATTAAAAATTGGGATTCTATTGTTAAATAAGAAGGGTGAGATGGGATATTGGAAGGCAGCTATTAGTCTTTTCCACAGTACTTAGTAAGAATTAATTGGATTGAATAGAAATCATTATGTAGAGATTTCTGATATGTGCTTTGAAAATCACTAGAACTTGACAAGGTGTTTGAAATCACCTAACTTTATATTATCTGGTGATTGTTATTTAAAACGTAACTTGAATTTATATTATCAGATGATGCTATAACCTCTTAAAGTATAAATCTATTTATCTTCAATTTCTGTGCTGAAGGCAACAGCTGCATCTTACCAATAAACCCCCATCTGATAGAAACATGTGTCTGATTTCTATTTTAGTCTTGGCAGAGTAACTGTGAAAGACTTTGGTTGGCACCTAGTTATATTGCTAATATGTCACCTACTATTATTGTTACTGTACCAGCTTTTCTGTCACATCCCTTATCATGTAGCATATCTATAATCCCTATAAATAAACTAGAATTATATTGTTTTATAAAAAAGTCTCAATTCTATCTGTAAACATATACATCCCCACTGACTTGTACATTTCATATTTTGTTTTCTATTTTCACTTAAGTTCTGATACCATTATTTTAAAACTGTCAAACACTCTAGAAAGATTGAAAAGAAGGAAATCAACTAGAAAATTAGACAGTTGGCAGCACTGTGCTAGAGAATGATAAAATTGTATATGTTTGTTACTTTTAAAACAAAGATAATTATTTTGTTTGCTTTCCTTTGGCTTCTTAGACAGAACATTAAATCTTAGAATTCTTGCCTGACTCAAAAATTTGCTCTTTACTACCTTTAGTTAAAGCATTGTCAGTATTCCAAAGTTAAAATCTCAAGAAGTTTAATTTTTTTTTTTTTTTTTTTTAAAGATGACCGGTAAGGGGATCTTAACCCTTGACTTGGTGTTGTCAGCACCACGCTCAGCCAGTGAGCGAACCGGCCATCCCTATGTGGGATCCAAACCCGTGGCCTTGGTGTTATCAGCACCGCACTCTCCCGAGTGAGCCACGGGCTGGCCCTAAGTTTAAATTTTTTTAACCAAATCTCCCTCATAGGCAGTTGTATTTATTTTAAAAAAATTCCCAAGACTATTTAGTAGTTATGATTATTACCTTTTTTTTGGTATGTTTTTGAGTCTTATATTTTAGGTAGACAATCTCAGTAGGTTGAATCTTTCTTTTTTAAGTAATTTTAAGTTAACTACTATTTTTGATCCATCCTATTGACTAGGACTCAACTGTGTCCATTTTTAAAATTATTTGCTTATTTATTTTTAGATTGATAAGAAGTAATTTATATGTATTTTTGTGGGGTGCAGTGTGTTGTTTCAATACATGCAGAAAAGCTTATTATCCTAAATGTATATTTTGATAAATTTGTGAAAAGTGAATACATCTGTGTAACCAGCAGGACCCAGATCAAGAAATGGAATATTAGATCATTGACATCACTTTTCCACTCCGTATCTACTCTCCTGACTTCTAGCACTAAAGATTAGTGTTAACTATTTTTGATCATTGTATACATGCAATTATGCAGTACATACAATATTGTGCCTGTATTCTCTCATTTAAAAGAATGTTTTTAGATTCATAGACATTTGCTGTAGTTCATTTATTCTCATTGCTGATGAATTTTGAGTGGACTTTTGTTTTCAGTAGTCTTACTATGATGCGCCTTGGTATAGTTTTCTTTGTAATTATTCTGTGTGGGATTATGGCATTTCTTGAATCCATGAGTTGATGTCTCTTCTAAGTTTTGGAAAATTTGCTGCCAATATCTCTTCATATATTGTTTCTCTCTAGTCTCTCTCTTCTCTCCTGGAAGTGCAGTTTACACATTAGACTTTTTTCACTTGTCCAACACCTGGTATGCTTTTTTTTTATGATTGTGGGTTTCCTTTTTTCCTCCTCTATTTGTTCATCAATTTTGATATATTTTATTGACCTGGACATATTCCATTCTATTGAACAGTCTGCTGCAGTGTCTAACATGCTATTAATCCCATTTAATATGTTCCTTATTTCAGATATTTTATTTTCAGTTCTAGAGTTTCCATTTGATTCTCTTTGAAGGTTTTAGTTTACTTAATTTTTTAGAAAACAAAAAAATTTTAAGCTTTCTTCATTTCCTTAATTTTTGTGAATATATTTATCACAATTATTTTACAGCTTCTCTCTGTGAAATCTAATAATTAGATGATCTGTGGACTGTTGCTTTTTTTTTTCCTCTGTTTTTTTTCCCCCTTGGTTTTTAAGCATTTGTTTTTGTCTTTGATGTACTAAGTAATTTTTGATTGAATGCTAGTCATTATGTATAAAAATTGTGGGGGCTGCAGATGACATTATTTTTCTTTAGGAAGATCTATTGTTGGTAGACAAAAGTAATAAAAGCTGATCACCTTCAACAGATGAAGGACCATGCTGCTTTGATGCTGTGTTGCAGCCCTGATATGGCTTAGCCTGTTCCTGGTTCACCCTGGCCCTTAGAGTTCTCAGCTGAGTGAATGCAGAGGTCATTGAAGCCCCCTTCTCTTGGCAGAGCTCATAGTCTAATCTTTACTTTTTAAGGCTGGTGAAAATCTCAATCTACTTTCCAGAGATTTTATGCCTGAGTCTCTCTTCCAAGTCTTACCAAAATCTCTCTTTTTAGTTTTTCTTTTTCCTAGGAGAAGCACTCTGTTCATCCAAAGCCCCTATTCTCAGACTCTCGCTTAAGCCTAGAATTGGCAATGCTCTGTGGTAAAATCAATTGGAAAAGTCAGCTCACTCACTCAAGATTCTCCCCTCACTAGAGTCTTAGAGCCTCTGGTTCTTGGTGCCTCATCAATTTTCCAGTGCTTCACACAGGTGATTTGTATATTTTGACACATTTTTTCCCAGTTGTTCTCTGTGGGAGCTTTGGACTGCTGGAATCTACTTAATTCTACCTCGTATGATCTTTTTAACTCACTGATGTTTGTTTTATTTTAAATAAAATATTTCATAAATAACTTGGAAATTTACCCCTCTATCTTTATAATCTTTTATTGATAAGATTTAAATATCAAGGGGATTTATACTTTAAATACCAAAGTTATTTATACAAGGGAATGTATACTTCCAGTATATAGAGAGAGGTATATTATTTCACAAATTAAAATACATTTTAAAAAGGGGATTCTGTCATGAAATATATAATACTAATAAAACCCATTAAAATTTATTCAATCTATGTGTTATATGAAGTCTTTAAAATTGGAACTTGACTCTAAAATATATAAATATATTGTGAAAAAATTTTCGAAATCTTGTAAATGTTTACCTGGCGGGACTGGGAGAGAGAAATGGTATACTTTATGTGCTTTTGTTTCCTAATCCCTAATGTTATTTTATTTTTAAAAAGTGTATCTGCTTTAAAAAGTTTTCTTTATATTTGGATAATAAAATAGATTTTTAGAAATTATGGTAGAGCTCAGATTTTCTTATTTTTGTTTATAAAACTCAATTTCTCTTTGAGCATGTTCATATGCACCCATTAATTCAACCACTAGCTGTGCAGTGATGATTGTGATGACAGACTACTCTGTTGAAACTAAGACCTGTGCATAGAAAATCACCAAATTATTGTGATTTAAATATCATATAGGGATGTCAGACTCAACTTGCTAAAACTTTGTCTCTACCTTGTGACTCACAACTGTACTGAACAAGTGGTAAGCATGTAATTTTTCTTCTCTATTCCTTATTTTGGTGAACACAAGTGAGCCACTAGCCCTTGAAATTACTGCAGACTCCAAATATCACTTTCTATTTCTCATTTTAAAAAAATGTCTCTCTTTTTTCTGTTTTTTTGTTCTATTTTCTGTCTTTACCATAAGAGGTGTTTCTCAAATTTCTGGAAGAACTTGCCTTCACATATCTACTTAAGAATAAAGCACAAAAATCTAACTTGAAGCTCAGTGTCTATTGACAGGGCTCATTGCGTGATTGACTTCCTATCAGAATGATTAGGAAAAGACCTGTCAGTTATGTTGGAGAAACCCTCAAATGTCAATCAGTCTTTCCCCAAGGGTCATTCAGTTTCCTCAGAAAAGAACACTTGGCTTTTCTTTCTGGAGAATGTAGACCTGTGGACCTGATTTCACACTTTCTAGACCTGCTCCCCTCCTTCTCTCTGTTGGGGATGAAGTAATCTCACCAGTGAGAATATAATCTTTTACTTAATATCTTTGATTTCAGTATAGTAAGTCAGACTTATCCTTTGCCATTCCTAAACCTAGAGGCTCTCTGGTTGAATTTTTTCAAAGAATAAATGACCATGCTTCTGTCAGGTAAAGGACAGGCAACTAACTGACCTTGCCCGTTGGTGGAGAAGTTGTTATGTCTGATGTTCCATACTCTCATAATATCCTGTGACTAACTCTATCACAGCACAAATTATAGTATATTATACTATGGTAGGTGTTTGTCTACTTCTCTGCTTCCTGCCTATAAAGTCCTTTAAACTAGACACCACAGCCACAGTGATAATATTTAATAAATATATGAAGAACAGAAAAATTCCTATCTTTTTTTAACCACATTTCTTCAACAAGTTTTTACTGAATGAGTGTTAAGCATGTGTTTAAAAAGTGGTGACACAGGGCCGGCCCGGTGGCACACTGGATAAGTGCGCCGCTTGGGAAGCGTGGTGGCGCTCCCGCCCGAGGGTTCGGATCCCACATACAGACCGGTTCCCGCTCACAGACCGGTTCCCGCTCACTGGCTGAGCGAGGCGTGGGGGCAACACCGAGGGTTGCAATCCCGTTGCCAATCCCCGGTCCGGTATGGGGCAACACTGATGGTTGCGATCCGTTGCCGGACACGGAAAAGACAAAAAACAAACAAACAAACAAAAAAAAGTGGTGACACATCAATGAACCAACCGAAAAATGGCCTGTGAATTCTGAGGTGATAAGAAAAAACAGACATGTAAAATAAACTTAATAAATAAGTAAATTATATAATGAGCTAGAAGTTGGTTAGTGCTCTGGAAATAAAACAGAGCAGGGTAAGGAAGATTTGGAGTGTTGAGGGAAGGAGTTCAGTTTGAAGTATTAAATGTATTTCTTAGGCATCATAGATAAGATTTGAGCAAAGACTTTGAAAAAAAAAAGTATTAGTTAAATGAATATCTACATGAGGAATGTTCCAGATAGAGAGAACAACTAGAGCAATGACCCTAATGAAGAAAAGCAAGTGGTTCAGTGTGGTTGAAGTGAAATGAGAAAGAAAAAGGGAAAGTAACAGAAAAATGTGGTAAGAGAGAAAACAGGCCCCAGTTAATGTTGGAATTTTCAGATTATTGCAAAATTCTTAGCCTTTGTACTAAGTGAATTGAAGTGTCATCGCTGAATTTTGATTGTGATATTACATCATCACAGTTAGTATTTTATAGAATCACTTTGGCTGTTGTGGGATCAGGCTGACTAGCTGGAAGGGTATTGCAATGGTGGTGGGAGAAGATGGTGGTTCTGACCAGGATGGTAGTATTGGAGGCAGTAAGAGGTGTTTAGATTCTGGATATTTCACTGTGGAGCTGATGGGATTTGCAGATGAATTAAACATGGCTCTTGCCTGAATGAATGAAGGATAAAATTGTCATCAATTGGGGAGTAAAGGCTGGAGGTAGAGAAGGTTTGGGGGAGATCAGATTTAAACATATATTGGATTTGTCTATCAGAATTTACATGGCTATGTGAGGTCATCAGTTTAGGAGAGATATTTACAGTAGAAATATATTGAGAGTTGTAGGCATATAGATGGTACTTAAAGCCATGGGACTATATGAAATCAGAAAGAAGGAGGCATGCATAGAAAAGAGAGGATTAATGAATGAGTTCTGTGGAACATCCAGATTAAGGGCTTAAGTAAAGGAGATAGAAAAAGAAGCACCAGTGAAGCAGGAGAAAAACAAGAAACTGACCTAGATACCAAATGAAGAAAGTACATCAATGAAAACGGAGTAATCAACTCTCAATTGCTGGTAGGTCAAATAGGACAGGGACTCGAAATAGATTATTGGATTTAATATCAGGGAGTTGAGATCAAAGAGAAGAATTTGGTGGTGGTGGTGGTGGTGGTGGTAGTGGGAATTCAAACTAGAGAGTTTACTACAGAATGGGAAGAGAGGAACTGGACACAGATTCAAAAAGTCTGCTGAGAAATTCTGCAAAAAAGGGAGCTAAAAGATGAAAAAAAGATGTGAGAAATAACAGCAATTTATGTGCTGATTGAAAAGGTCTAGGAAAGAGTGAATAATTGATATTACAGGAGAAAGTGATGGGTACAATTCCTGGATCTATATGGTTGAGTGGAGGGGAAAGATGAAAATTTGTGTGAAAGTCAGACTTTGATTTGGAAAAGAGCTTGGAATTTGTATTGGAAATGACATCAGGTAGGAAGGCAGAGCATGAATATAGACACTGGTGAATGTGCAGGGTGCGTTCTTCAGAGGTTCTCTTCTGACTTCGATTTTGTAAGTGAAGGGGAAAATATCAACTGAGAGTGAAGATGGGGAGAGGGTTTTGAGGTTTGAGGAGTAAGAAGATGTGAAATACTTGTCTAGAACAAAAGTGTGAATGTACTAGACTTAGGTAATTATCACATGATATCATATAAGGTCCCTCTGCAGACTGAGAACTTGAATACAAAGTTAGATCAGTCAGCAAGATGGAGCGTTTTCCTTCAGAGAGATTCAGTAGTATGGGTTCAGGAATAGAGGAGGAAGAGATTTGGATTTAACTAGAGTCAAGACAGGGGCAAGGGAATTAATGATATATGCAACGGAATTATTATAATGCTTGACCAACTTTTTTTGTACATTTTAAAAAATTTCAGGTTAAATATAAATAACCCAAATAGAATTCTTATTTTTGTAATCCAAGATAATGTTTCCTGGAAAAGGATGGTAATAACAATGTGTTCATTAATAAAAACATAATAACATACCAAAAAATAACCAAGTTAGTCATTTAGTTTTATTTAAATTCTGATGTACTCTCTGAAGTATCATCCTATCTTTTTCAGAGCATCAGTGAGACATCACCTTTAGTCTTTCAAAAATTGATTATTTTGTATCTGTTTTCTGAATAGAAGCATATTAACTGCATAGCAAGTGTATTAGTCCGTTTCTGTTACTTATAAAAAAATACTTGAAATTGGGTGATTTATAAAGAAAATGAAATTTATTGCTTACAGTTTCTGAGCCTGGGAAGTCTAAAGTCCATCTGGTGGTGGTGACAGTGACCCAGGGGTCTCACATTGCAAGATGGTGGAAGCAGAGAGAGCAGAGAGAGACAGACTATCCTCTCTCTTCTTTTAAAGCCCTTAGAACCACGCTCCTGACCACCATTTTTAATCCATTCATTAGGGCATGGTCCTATAATCTAATCACCTCTTCAAGGCCCCACCTTCCAATTACCATAATAGGATTTCCTATCCTTTTAACAGTCCCAGTGGGGGCTAAGTTTCTAATACATAAAACCTGGGGGACACAATTCAAGTTTCAGTGAGTTTTGGGGGAACATAATTCAATCCACTATAGGAGGTAAAGAAAAATAAAGTTTAAAAACAAAGTATGTGACTGTCTAGTCATTTGAAGCATCTCTTCTGCGTTAGATAGTATTGAAGGAAACCACTGGGATAGGAAAGGATAATGGATAACACACTGAAAAACAGGAATTCACTCATTTTCAGAATTAATATTAGAACCATATACATATACCTGTTATTTAGCTGACCATTGGAATTTTGTTGATAATCTAGAAAAATGAAAACTGCATATTCAATGAAGCAATACATCTTGCAAATAAGTACAGAATAGTCTTTCAATGATCCTGATACTAGAAGAGGCAATACAAATGAATGTGCATACTCCTTTTGCAAATATGTTTTCCATGTGATATGGCCCATTATTTGGAGAAAAATATTTGATTGATTTATCTTCACTTTTTATTGTGTACTCGGTTGACTATTTCCCATTTGGTTAGAATACTCTTTTCTCTCTAAGTTAGCATTCTTACGGTTACTAAAAGAAGTTTATTTCAATATAATTCTATCGTGGGGTTCTTAAAGTATATGAAAACCATCATATTGTTTGTAAACATGTTGTGTGTATGTATGTGTGTGTACTTATAAATACTTGTGGGTAGAGATTCCTACCTTTTATAAACTTCTCAAAGGCATCTTTGAGCCCCCTAAAATACTAGTGACAACTGACTAGTCCATGATAACAGGGACACATTTGCTCCTATGTTCTAAAGAGGAGTAATTCTTTTGCATCCTTAAATCTATTACACAGAGGGCAACATTTTGTATATAGCAGTTCTAATTTGCATACGATGAAACTGGGTTACTAAAGGGACAGCATATTTACCCAAATCATCCGATAGGCAACAATGTCAAATACAAAAGCCGCATTTGAAAAATTCCCTCTCCAATGGACTAACCAGGAGCATGTAGTTTTTCAGCTGTAAGCAATTGGCTACTGATAATCTTGTTCATTAACAAATCAAGCAGCTGTTCAGATCTGCAGAAAAGCCCCCACGTTGTCCCTAAATAAGCCAGTACAAAATCAGTGTAAACCAATTAAGTTACATGATGGGAAAAGCATCAGATGTATAACTGATGATTCACTTAACCTCAGCCCACTCTTTTTTAGCTTTCGACAATCATCAACCTCCAGAAAATAAGCTTTTACATCAAAATTGAATAGGTATACACACACACACACACACACACACACACACGTATATACACACACACATACATATACACACATATATATATGTATATATAAAATAGGGTGAATGCTACTATTTAAATAGAAACATACATTTTAGGAATCTTTTAATTTTTTTGTGGCTACATGAACTTTAATCATTTTCTACACTGGAAAAATTTTTTATATCAATGAGCTAAAATAATCTATGACCTAAAAGATTTTTATTATTTATGTTAAGAAATTCTGTTTGCATTTAAAAAGTTGTCAGTTATTAATGGCAGAAGTAGTGGAGATATCATTTCTAAATTGTATTATTATAATTATATCGAACCATCAAAATGTACTTAGTTCACACAAGATATGTCAAAAATAAATCTAAACTAGGACTTAAGGGGTGTGGAAAATTTAACACACAATTATATATATTATTTATATTTTTCACATAATGGAATAAAGCACATGGTCTATCTCAGCCTTTCTGGCTACTAGTATTTTAGAAATAATTGAGTTCCAAACTCATTATGCAAGAGCTGAAATGGTTTTTATCTACCCATAGCTTTTTAATTCATCTATATAATCTATTACTTTTTCTCTTTTGTTCAGATGGTATAAGAATTTCAGAAATTATTAAC
Organism: Galeopterus variegatus; assembly: GCF_000696425.1. Classification (NCBI taxonomy): domain Eukaryota; kingdom Metazoa; phylum Chordata; class Mammalia; order Dermoptera; family Cynocephalidae; genus Galeopterus; species Galeopterus variegatus. The sequence continues at coordinate 34,431 of NW_007729407.1, read as the reverse complement.
AGAGTGAAGAAAATATAATTTTAAAGCTGATTATGAAAACATACTTTTTGAAGAATATACATTTTATAAAGAATATACATTTTTAAAAGACATCTGAGAGAGATGTTATGCTAATAGTTTTAAAACCCTGGTTCATCTACTATACTGGTTTTCATCAGGCAAAACTGCTTTTAATTTTGGTAAATATTAATCTTAAAATCATAGAATTTTTAGAATGTAAAAGGACTTTCAAGGTCCTCGGGTTCAACTCCTTTATTTAACTTCCTCAATAAAAGCTCATTAGGAAAATAATCCCATTTTTCACATTCATTTCTAAAAGAAACACAGATTTCTCTGCTTGGTCACCCAGCCCAGCTCTCTCAATGAAAGGAATGACCTTGAATTGAACTGTAGAAAGTACAAGGAAGAAAAGTTTACTAAAAAGTTTAGGAAGGATACAGGAGATTAATTCATATATTTGTGTTGGACACCCTTCCCTGTGCTGCACATTCAAAGTGATGGGATCATGTTATTTATTGTATTTTTCAGATCATTTGCAATGTTAATTTATATGAGTTTGATATCGCTTTTGTCTTTTAGTTGTGTGTTATTCTGAGAAATCCCTGGGGAAGCAAAGGATTTATATGCTTTGTGTACATGTTCTGCAGACTAAGCGCTCTGGCATAATTATTTTTGGCACTCGCTAACTGATTAAAACATCCAATTTAACTCATGATCAGTAAGATTAAACCTTTTTAATATACCTCAAAAGTAAATTATCATTTACTACTCAAACATCCCCTTCTGCACATGCCCCAATAAAGCTGTTCTTTTTTCGTTAATGTACCTTTTAACGAGGATTCCTTTTTATTTCTTCCTTTGGGCAAAACTGCCTTATCCTTTATAGAGAGGTAGGAACAAAGATGAGATGGAGGCTGACTAGATAAGTACATGGGTTGCTAATGTCATACCAATTACAAGTCTTTATTTTTGTGGTATCCTGTAAAGAATTTGTGGTTGAAGAAAGCACAGCCCTGTTTTGTGTTTATTTGATGTACAGACAAATGTGAGCAGTTAAGAGAAATTAATATTGGAATAAAATCATTTACATGACTTGGAAAAAAATCCTGTTGTCTTTTATTTAATTTTACATCAGTTACCTTTTAAAATTTACATTTAAATCTTGTAGTGAAGGCCATTTAGCAGAATACACAAAACATACTTCAATATTAGAACAATTTGAAGTGGAAAAATATTCCCAAATTTAAAAAGCATAGTATGATCCTAAATTAGAATAATTGCAATTTGCAAGTCCTCTAACCTGCTGAGGATCCTTGCAGGGATTCATCACTGTAATGAGAGAGGAGGAAAGTAAAATGTAATAGAGAATATGTATTGGTTAAGTTAGGGCCCCATGGAGCTTTGAAACAACCACAGGTGTAAGCACCTCACACACTGGGGGAGGCAGGGACAAAATCAGATTAGTAGAATCCTCTTGTGTGGATGCTAGAATACTATTGTGTAGAGATATCCTCATTACTCCCTTTTATGCATAGGATTAACATCAAATGAGGCAAGAATTATGGAGTAGAGCTTTAGATAGAAAATAGGTCAAGTCAATGTAATAAATATCCTGTCAAAATTTTGATCCAGATTTACAAATACTTCACCAGGTTGCTAATAAGCTTGTAGCCCTGCATGTAAATATTTGAACAGTATGAAAAATGAATCTGACTTAAACAACACTGTTATGCCCCAAATAGATTGAAATGTTGTCATAAACCAGGAAGAAGGGACACTTTTCTGAAATATGTGGTAGATAGACCAAAAACACTGCCAAAGGTTGCTTTATAAATTGTTAGGAAATTAAAATCTCAAGATGGACTAAATCTAGCAGTTAGTTACACACATTCTAAGAACTGGAAGAAGTGAGCTTTGCATAGATTTCTTCATTTGGGATTTATAAGTGTTGGAGTCTTCTGAAAGTACCAAAGGAAAAAAATTGGCCATTGTTAAAAATGCCCTTAAAATTATCAAATCCTATATGATACGTTCTGGATATGAGATCATCCTGAGGAGCCATTAATAAATGTAATCTTTTGTTGGATGTGTTTGTGCCAGCATTCTGAACCTTAGTGGCTACACATGTGCATAAGCTCAGTGGGCAAACAGTTTCTCCAACTCCCCATTTGACATAAATTAGAGAATAATTTACCTATCAAATTGCCATTGTACCATAGGACCTAATCCGTGGTCTTGATTTTCTTCTCAACTTCTTGGCCAAATATGAGAATAAAGACTCTAAGTTAATGTTTGTTTAAAAAGTGTTAACAATAATAAGAAATGTTGTACTTTCGTCTGCTTCTATCAGTGATTATACCAACTTCTAATATATTTTCTGGATGTTAATTGATGAAATAATAATGGGCATCCTTTTCTAATAAGAAACAAGTTCAATTACTGATCAAACCATCTGTAAAAGTGCAATATTTTCTCACTATACAAGCATGTGATTTCTTTTTAACCAAGAATTATGACTTAACTTCAAACATAGCAGAGGGTAAGCTTGTTGTGCTTACATGTTCACAAATTGGCAACTTTTGGCACAGGTGCCAAAGAGAGAACAAGAATAAATATCTCAAGCCTTGGTTGTTAGGGTCTGATCATAAGCATTGTGGTGTAGAATTCATGGATTATTCATGTGTAATTACAGATAGCTATTGTGCTCCTTTAAATCATCCCTATGGCCCATTATGGCCCATAACAACTGAAATAGCAATTGTCATAGTAAGGTTTGGGCTCTGTCATAGAGTGTGGACTCTAATCAATAATGATGAATGGTAAAATTTTACATCAAGCAGTCCAAAGTCTGGTTGGCACCCTCCATAAATCTGTACAAACACCAAGCAGAGCAGCTGCGGGGTCTGGAAATTTAAAAGCCAACACTCGCCTTACCCCCCACAAGCATTTACCTCTGTAAAAGTAAAAAAAAGGGGGTGGGTGGGTGGGGAGGAAATGCTCAATATATCATTTCTAATAATTCACACGCTGTTAGTAGAATTCTCCTCCTATTTAAATGGGAATGAACCCTAGGTTGTTTTCAAGGTCAATTTCAGGTGAAAGGGGGGTCATCTAGAGGTCACTTCAGCTCCCATGCAGGTCAATAACGCCTCTTCACTTCCACAGCAGACAAGCTGCTCACACCCAATCAATCCACCAACGCTGCTGCTGCACCAGGCGTAATGAACAGTGAATAAATGTAGCCTATCATCACAAAACATGCTTTTTAAGTACCTTTCCTTTTCATGTAAAACCTCTCACTGTCAAATTCTACATTCACTCATCCAGCAGTGAGTAGCAAACGTGAGAAATCAGACTCTCATTGGGGTTGGTAAAAGGTCACAGCTGACAGACACAGAGGTTAAACTGCCGAGTTAAAATACTGTTCATTACCCACTGCAGCTTTTTGCTAACTACACTTCTTTGTGTTATAGTCAAGCAGTACATCAATATGCCCCTCCTCCTAATTTATTAGCAATTGTTGAATTGTATGGTGTGGGGGCTCAAAGAGAAATTGATGTCTTATACATGTGCATGTATATATTTATTAATATGAGCTCTTTGAATATTTCTAATTCCTTACCTATTTTCATACTCAATAACCTATGTGACAGTGTACCTTTTTGAGTTGCACTCTCATTATTAGCGAAACATAAATTCTAAGATCAGAAGAGTCTGGGTAATCTGAATTCCAAAAGCCGAGAGTCAGTTGTTTGGAGACTTTTTTTTTTTCCATTCAGATTTTTTTTCTTTAAGAATTACATGTGGGATATTTTGATGTTTTCACTCAAATAAATTTCATTAAGTATATGGGGACCTATAATTTACACCAAAAGTGAAAAAGAAAGCATGTTTTAAAATCCAATTTATTAAAAATGCTAAAATATTCTTATGCTGACAATGTTATCAGCTATCACATTGTCAATCCAGTATACAATCTGTTATTTCTAAGAGTAGTGTGTAATACCTGCATTTTAAAAATTTAATTCTGATAGTCATAAGGAGCCCTTAATAGTGGTGAGTAATCACTGGGGTTTCAGTAGAAACAGTACTTTTTCTGAATGCAGTTGACTAAATGAAATGGTTTGGTGTGAAATCTGAATGGATTAGAAAAATTTTCCAAAAATGAAATTTCATTCTTTGATTAATTAGTACATAAGTGGGATTCCCATTATTGAAATGCAGAGGCTTTATATTTAAACATACCCATATAAAAACAAGTCTTAGCATGTACCAATATAAAATCACAAATCATGAATAAAATTAAGCTTTATTTACATGCTCTCTACAACAATAATTTGACTCAACAAAATTACCATTATCTATTTACATCTTTAAAAAATGCATTCTGAGATTTATTCTAGAAAAATATATCTTTTTTCCCCATCCTGTATGCCTTCTCTCTCAGTGGGACTGAAAATAAAATGTTATGACTTAAATCACAAGAGGCTAACATCATTTTTAGCAACAAGGGCTGCATAATTTCAAGACTATGAGTGAGTGGCTGACTTTAACTAAAATGTTTCAGTTCTGTGCGTATATAGGTACATAAATAATTCAGAATTAATCCCTGCAGAGGGGACAATGGGAATCGTAAATTATCCATGTGCCGTCCTCAACATTAGAGGCAATGAACCTATAGTAACAAACTATGAGTGTTACTCATTACATACATTTCACAGACACCTTAACCTTTTGAATATTAATTTCCCTCTGCAGCTTGTAGCTAGGCAGTATCATTTTTTTAATTTTCCTTCCCACTTCTCTTGCCTTCATTTCCTTCTCTCTCTTTTATGAACCTCCCAAACCATAGTTAAGCCACAGCTACTGTGCAGATGTATTGGAATACATTGACTTGTTACAGAGAGGTTTTTTTGTTTTTGCTTCTGTTTTTTTTTTAAAGCTGCCTGTTTTTCTGTTAAAAATCCCTTAATATTACATGTAGCCCTTCCATAGAGTGTAAAGTAAGGTGTAACAGACAATCTTTATGAAGAACAGGGTTGCAAATCTGGGCGAATCTGACTCCACTGGGGTTAACAATGTCCTTTGAGTTTCACAATTATATATCATACTTTTTTTTAAACTAAGAAGATACTGCAGAATTGTCACAATTTTCATCTAAAGAATGAAAATAAAGATAAGTTAATAAAAGAACTGATAGTTCCTAATTATAAATGTATTAGGCCTTTAACCGTTAAATCAGGGAATTTATTTAAAAGAAAAGACCTGAGATAAAACAATGGGTGTTCTCATTTTTGTCTCTAAATTACCCTCCTAGTTAAAAAAAAAATCTAATAAGCTTTAGAACTCTTATTTTGAATGATATTATAGAGAGAAAAGAAAGGTTTTTTTTTTTTCTAATGTAATGAGTTATGCCTCATTCCTATCTATTAGATAAGTTGAAATGTTTGTAATAAAATTTTTTTCCTGATTAATAAAATTGAATATAAATATGTATTTCTATGTAAGAATAAACATAGAGACATGTGTGTGTTTATATATATGTACACGTACACACACACACACACACACGAATTTATAAGATTCACCTGAACTATATGTAATACGGAGGAGGGTCAACATATATAGCTGGAGAGAAACTAGTTCCAGCCATCAGGCTTTGAGATATTTCAGCATGCCCTTCCCCAGCATAGTTGCATGGCTCACTCCCTCATCTCTTTTAGGTCTTTACTCACTTTTCTATACCTTCCACCAGCCACCAATGCCCAATTTAAAATTACAAACCCAACGATATTCAAGATCTCTCTTAGCTTTCTTTCCTTCCTTTATTTGTGTCTGAATTTCTTTCAACTCTGACATAATATATTTTTGTTTAGATACATACTTATTGTCCTGGTTAGAAGTTCTTTGAGGGCATTGTTTTTTTTGTTGGTTTTGCTCACTGCTGTATTATCTTTTAACACATTTCTCCTTCTCCTTCCTCTTATCTTATCACTCCCTTCAGGAGCAGGACACTGAAACTGACTGTGAAACAGACTTTTAGGATAGACTTACTTAAGGTACTTGCAATAATCCCTCATGATGTCATCAACATTTTTAGAAAAGTCTATTATAGAATGGACGTATTTACATAGCCAGTCAGCTGTTAAGGTGAGTTATCACAATGATAATTTGTTACCCCACAATGAGATATGCAGCAAGTGGGACAATTACTTCAATTTGGGGCAGAAGAGAGGAACAGAGCACATCTCCTTCCACAGGAAGTAATGAGTGCAGGGAGAAAAAGCAGCCCTCCCTGAGACCTATCTTAGCATCCCCCTTGAAGAGTACGCGTTAGCAGGAGATGCTTTCAAAGTGAGAAACTAACTCAGGAAAAGAGTTCAGTTATAACTTTCCGAGGAACTATGTATCCCTTAGTCCAGAAAAAACTAGTTTTCTTAATTCTCCTACAGTTTTATTAAAAAGATCATTTCTAATGATAGCCCGACTGTAATTTAGCAGGCAGATATCTTCGTGGGAAACATTCTTGTTTCCCTTTTCATAACATTATTCTCATTCTGAAGGAAAAGAAAGGAAATAAAAAACATATGTCCTGGGTATTCACTTTTATCATTTTTCCTCCCCAGACCCCAAATATACAGACATAGGTGCTGGATTTCCATTTTTAATACAACGCCTTTAAAAGTTATGCCATTAAGAGCAAAAAGAGAGAAAGCAATGACAGGAAAACCTGCTATATAGTGACATTCCATAAGCAAAAGATTTAGTAACATGGTTAATATATCTTCACAATGGAACTCAAACCAAGCATTTTATTCAATCAGGTAAGTGTTGTACATGAGCCCGAAGGGGTAAAAAACTGCAATATCATTTTCAAAATTAAAGTTGTGATGTGTAGTATTATCAGATTGTTAAGATTAGTATGCACAGGTAAATCAACTCCATTTCTATGAATAGAATAAACAAGTAATTTGGAACACATAGTGGAGACCATGTTGCCAAAGGACTATTTCTGTTTGGATGTGTAATACTCCATTGTTCTAGCCATTTTCAGTAATCTGCACACAAAACATGCCAAATAAATGCTTGCTGAACTATTAAAAAGAAAATTCCTCCCTATGCACATAACTGCCCACAAATTATTCCTTCCTGAAGAATTTTAGGTTAGTCTCTATGGTCATACCATCCTTAGCTCTTGGCTTAAAACATGATAAGGTAATGAAATGCAAATTTCAATTTATTTTTACTTTAAACTCTCTCTGACAGAGAGTTAACGTAACTAGCTATAGATGGGTTTATCTGAAAACTATATGAATAAATGGTGTATAGTTAGACCTCAAAGCTACTAAGCATCTGGAACAGAAGAGATACCATAAAGATAAAAAAAATAAATTTAAAAAATGCACAGGATGGTGACATCAAAGGAAAACTTTACTTATTTTTCAACTTTGGTATGCATTATTGTTCACATTTAAAGGCTAGACACAATAACTACCATCAACTACTTCAAACTGAGATAGATGTTCACCTGTGAAAATAAATATCTGAATTATGCTACTGTTGGGTAATGTATATATGAATCAGCATAATATTAACTTAAATAGCAGAAGAATATCTGTGGAAGCACTAATTGCAGCTATGAAAAGTACAAGGATTGCTAAAAAGTACTCTTTTCTTTGCCTATAGTATTGTTAAAATAAAATCTACTAAAATATGCACATTATATAGCCATAAAGTTGCAAAGCAAACCTAAGTGGTGCTTTTTTCTAATGTATTAGTGCATTCTTAATACATCAGGAATAATAATATTCTATATAATAATAGGATAATATATTTAGTGATAATAATATATAAAAACATCTTAGTGAAATTAATAAAAATATGCATTCTTTTAAAAATATACTTTTTGAAAAAATCTAGCCAATGTAACTTATAAAATTTTATAGTTATGACATAAAAACATTAGGATATTTCTAGAAATGGAATCATAGTTAACACCCAATTTTGCTTTGCCCCACTCTCACCCTTGTAATCTTGTCATGTACTATGATCAAACATTGTGCCCAAGGCTATTGCTTCTCTGAGATGGTATTTCTGGGAATGACCTTATAATACTATCAGATATATTATTGCTGCCAACTCTTGGTAATAGTGCATAGAGAAAGAGCTAGGACTTTATTGTAAGGACTAGGCAAGGCTATTGAAAAATGTTAAAATTTAGATAGGACCCAGAATTTTAACATCTCTGTTCCTTGTATACGTGTGTATATACACATATACATAAACACATATGTATATAGCCACATATATGACTCTAAGAAAATAAACTTCCAGAAGTCAAGTGCTATATTATAGATATGACAGTACAATTCATGGAATAATTCTTATGCAAAAAGTTCTGTATGCATGGTGTGTGCTTCAAGGTACTCAGAACCCTGTAGGTTCTCTACAAATTTAACACCAATGATAATCCACAAATGTTAGTGTTATAGGATATTCTCATTTTAATTTTTTTCTCTTGTCTGATTTCTAAAGGGCTTCAGGGGTCCTTCTGAATTCTCCTTTCTTAAAGCTCACAAATACATTGGATAATTAAACAATATCTTAAAAGTTGATGGCAGAAGTGTAGACTAATGGATACAAAAGTATGCTATTTAAAAAGTATGCTATTTACAGTGAATCACTGTGCTGTATATGAGTGTACTGAGACAACACACTGTACCCCACAAATATGTACAAGTAAATGTTTAAATTAAAAAAAAGAATTTGATGATTGAACTAGAGAGAATCTAGTGAAGCAAAGTTCACCAACATTTTTCATAACTAGTCTTAGGTCAGGAAGTTGAAACAGTGGCAGAGACAATGGATATTTAGGTATTTTTTTCAGGTTGTCATTCACTAAAACTAATGCCAATTTACTGAGTTAATAAAAGGACCCAAGATTAATTGAAATTTTAAGAAAAAATTTGAATTAGAACGAATCCTTTAGGTGAAATTAGGCAACAGTAATTGCCCATTTTCTTCTTGGAATTAGACAAGCTATTTTACAGCAGGAACTTTGTCTTCTTAATGGTTATATCACTAGCTTCTAGGACACAATAGACAATCAATTACTATTAGCTGAATTGATGAATGAATGAATGAATGATTAAAAATACAATTAAAATACTTCCTTGGTTTATCATCAAGTTATAAGCACTTTAAGGTTTTGCTCAAGCAAAATACTTTCTACATATAACAAAATGTGGAAATAAAATGGGTAAAGTTATATTATTATTAATTTGATATTTGTTTATGGTACTCATTCAAAATAAAGTCTTTTCCTCAGAGGCAAATATGAATCAAATTAGTTTTATCTATTCACAATGTCGTAAAGCTTACATTAACTCTTAAATGTTTTCATTTATTAGTGGGCACTTTTTGTTTTTCTTAAACTTGTTTAAATTTATGTTAAAATTAAATGCAGAGTACATTTTTATTCAAAGAAAACCCTAAGTTGATAGAAAACTATTGTGGGGATTTTCTGATGAAAGAGAATTTTAAAAATTCCATGCTTAAATATTTATTTTGTAGCTTATATTAAATGAACATGAGATAATTTTGTGCTTGAGAAGAATAAATCAAGTAAACCTACTTAACTAGGACTTACAGATTACATGGTTTTCCTTCTTAGAGAAAAAAAAATCCTCATAAACTAAATTCCAATTACTCAATTTCCCTTGCTAATTATGGAAACTACTCATTTCTTGGCCTCAGACAGTAGAAGATACATCTCTGAAGAGTAACACAAAATCTATCAACATCTATAGCTCATTTTATTCAATGTAAGTGTTTTTGGAAAACAAAAGTAAATAGTTTAGAAATGTATGCATTCAATGTGATCAGAATATGCATAATTTCTAATAGGTGAGCCTTGGCTCATATCCTCCTCTAAAAAAGATTGTAGAATATTCATTTTGTCCTCTGGTACAGTAAACACACAGAAAGACAGCAATTCAAACATGCCTACAAATACATTTTTTTATAATAAAAGCTGATGCTTAAGATATTAGTAAAGTTAGACTTAAATTGTGCCAAATAGCTCATATTTTTAGAACTATTTGTGAAATTATATCTATTTCTTTCCTACATGGTACTAAAGGGAGATTGCAGACTTACAGATTGAAATAAAACCTTTTCCATACCTTCTGAAATGTCCTCTGTAGAACCTGAAGATTCAGTGCCAAATTAAGCTCTTCAAAAATACATTTAAATGGTTTTAAAGATTATAGGGGGAATTAATGAGATGTATGTGTGGTATGCTTTCTGTGCATTCATGGAATCTTGTATTAAATATCCTATAGTTGTTAATAAAATTTCAAATAAGATTCATGGCAACCATCATTTATAGAATATGGAGCTTATGAATGCAGAAGTATTGGGTAGGAGATAAAGATTTGGGGAAATATTTCTACTTTAACTTACATATTTACCTGGAAAAACTGGCCTTCACTTATTTATGGAGCAGGTACTTTTGCCACATTATCTTCTTTTTCCAACAGTCTGCACTGGATTATTTTAAAGATCTTCTTGAGAAGTCAGGAGCTTATTAACAAAGCTCATGAAAGTGTCTCGATTTTTGAAAACAGTAATCATGAATCATGAAAGTCATGCTTTTTATTTAACTACATAGACTACTTCAGGAGTATGAATTTAAAATAAATTAGTGACAGTGAATCCTTCTTTTTATTAAGCATTTTCCTTTTGGTGTTTATGTTGAGTACAGTTTGAAATACTTCAATAATTCCCAGAATTTTTTTTTATTACCCTCCTCCATATAGTAAGAAAATTATTTTGTAATATCAAGGATGGCAATACTATTTGGAGAATCATGTTTAATTTGAAACAATGGGTCATTTTAAAGGTAGAGATGTGAAGTAAAGCTAACAATATTAAAGTAACTAAAACTCAGAAATGAATTCCTGATTGAGCATTCTTAAAACCAGGAGAACCATGGTTTTTTTCAATTGTTTTAGTAATCATCAAAAAAGAGAGGACATGGGTCAATACCATTCTAATATGTGCACTGGTGTGTTCAACAATATAGCAATAGAAGAGATTCAAGTACTAGCATGTCAACTTGTTCGATCACATAATGTTTTGCAGAGTATAAACCACAAATTACTTATATGATAGTAGGCACCAAAATGAATAAGAAAACTTTAAATAAGGGGAAATCTATAAGTAAATAAAACCACTTGGCATAATTCTGTCCAATATTTTTTAGTTGAATTGAAATCTCAATGTTTTATCATTAGGGACTATTTTAGGTCTTTGGAGGTCTGATAAAACTGATAGAACATCAACCAGTTTTTCTTGCTTTACTTCCCCTGTTATTTCCTTCTACTTGATATTGTAAGTAAAACAAAGTTTACTTTTATTGAGCTGGAGGAGTGTCATTAGGGAAAACCCAACCAAAGAAAGACAACGCTACTGATATCGGTTGTCTTATAAAATAAAGCATGGTACAGCCTAGTTTCTTGCTATTTTGGTGCCCTTCCTTCATTTCCTACATAGAATTTATCAATACCTACACATTATAGTCATTTTCTTATATATTTATCATCCATCTCCTCCCACTAAACTGCATGCCCTATGAGAATAAGAACTTTATCTGTTTTGTTCATTTCTGAATCTTCAGAACCTGATACATAGAAGGCTCTAAATAAATATTTGTGGAAAGAAATAATTGATGTCAAAATTCATATAGACACATTTACGAAAACAACCATGACCCTATAAAAATAGAAAAGAGACATTCACTACTCCAAAAGTTTTCCATAGGATTATGTTTCCTCTTGTTAGTTTATATGTATTAGTATATGTGGAGGATTTTATAAATGTTTTTACAAAATAAAACACTGAAATTATTAATAAGAAACTCACAGAATATCAAAATTATAAATAGGTATTTGAAGACTGAAGCGGGGGATAGAAAAGGCACACTCTGCACCAATAAGAACATGTTTTATTTTTATAGAATTTTAGCTGGCCAGTATTAGTGTATGTTCAAAATTAGCTCCTGGGTATGCTAGTTCTGTACAGACAGGCAGGATAATTTTCTATTCAAATTACAGCCAAGGATTACATTTAGTCTAGGTGTTCTAGGTGAGCACAAAGTACTTATTAGATTTGAAGAGAAAAAAGAAACACCTAAAGTGGTAGCAAGGTTTGGAACACTAAGTGATAAAAGCTTTCTTTAATTTTAATACTTGTAATACACAAGAGACCACTTTTGTAATTTTAATTCACTAATTATATCAATGATATTTAACATTTATTTATAAATAACTGAAGACACTAATAAATACCTTTCCAATAGATGAATTTCTTACACTTTTTGGTATAATCATGTATTCTTGACAGTATTTATAATGCCTTCGGATAATCTTATTTGAATTTTCACAGTAGGGATTGAAACCCCATACGTTCAGCTTGTTGCTGGAACTAAAATCACATTTTCTCATCTTATCTCACTTTATAATGAAAAGAAAACAAACTTTGTTATCTAGAAAGGTATAGGTTTCTCAAGAATCTCTCTAGAATTGGTTCCACAAAATTGATACATTAGATAATAGTAAAGATGCAGTATTGATTTTACTGAATGGAAGATTTCAGTTTCTTAAAATTGTGCTTCAGTTAAAGAATTTTGAAAGTACCCACAAAATACTAGCATAGTCTCATAAAACATAAAGTTTCAATTAATGTTCTACGAAAGCATACTTTAGACAATTTTTTTACTCAGTTTAACTAATTCTTTATATTAAATTGATCAGATATTTTGATATCATGAAAATGTATCTTAAATGAAGTTAACTGTAAGCAAAATTGAAATGTCGATTACTAGTTCTTTCCCTCAATTGCCTGAGAATCTAAACTAAGAATGGTATTTTTACCTTAGTTATTTTGACCACTAACTCAATTCTTTTATTCATTTTGAATGTAATTCTCATGTAAGCAAATCTGAAAAATGCCACAATTCAATTGTACTTTAGCCCACATAACAAGAATGAGATGCCATTTTAGAGTAGACATCACCATGATAAATCTATTTCATCTTTAATTTCTAAATCTCACACATGCTTAACATAAATTGTTCTAGATTTTTTGTTTTTTTTGTACTATATAGTGAAATGGAGGTCTAAGTCATTACCTATGAAACTTGAGCACCTAACCTTTTTGTCATCACATACATCCTAACTTAAAGTATCTATAGGATTTCTTTAATTCGCTGATCAGTATAGTTATTATAGTTTGTTTGAATACTGTTTATACCAAGTTTAGAATTTACATTCCATGTATTGCTATTTGGGCACCAATTTCAGCCTTCAGAACAGTTAGAAATCCATAGATGATTGAAAACATTGGAAACAAACAAAGTGGTGGGGGCGTTCTGCAATGTTTTTCAATATTTGACACACGTTAGCTGACGGTTACTTTAATTAAAAAGTAAAAAAGAGAGAAAGCTGGGGTAGAAAGTTATTCACCAGGAGGTAAGTGAGGACTACCAGGAATCAGCGAATAACTTGTTCTTAGATTAGACTGAACCTGGGTCACAAAGGTAAGCATCTCGCTATTATACGGCCAACTTTATATCATTCAAGTCCAGCGTGAAAAAAGCACGTTTTAGATGTTGACTTTTGCTTTCCCCAGATGTATGTGATCTTTGGAGGAGAAAAGGACAGCGTTAGCCCTTGGTGCCTGCATTTTCATGTCTTTCTCAATACTGTAACCATGCTGTGTCCTTTGGAGACGTTCTTTTACTGGACTGTTCCCCAATGAAACTGGGTCTTGAAGTGTCAATGGTATCAAGAGAGATCATAAGGTGCCCCTCTAAATCTGCCTCTGGTTGATGTCAGTCCTGCTGGCCCTGTGGATTCTGGTCATAGCTGCCAACTTTCTCTTTGAAACTTCTTCCTTTTCATTATGTTTAGGTGCCTCTCAAGTTACCAAGCTTTGGTCCAGACTCAAAATCAAATTTCTTTCTTCTCGTCTCTCCCTGACTGATCTCAGAGATATTACAAAGTACATTAAATCTCCAAAGAGAGACAGCACTTAAAAGTGCTATTTTACTTTTGTGTTAACTCACAAAAGTCAGTATCTCTGACTGATCACATATGAAAGAACCCTTAAAAAGAACAGTATCACATTTTAAAAAATTAAAGCATTTTAAACTGCTCTTTTGGGTCTTCTTTTATACTTCAACCTGAAATAATGGTGGGGTAGGTGGGTGGAAACTTGATGTAAAAAATAATGATTAGCAAATTTAGGAAATTCTTTAAGTTTGGCTGGATACTTTTTGCTTTGTCAATGCTACTGGTGGCATATGTATTTGATCTCTCATTTGACCAATTCCAATTACACTATAAGAGTGTCTGTTTTTGAAAAACAGTCTATTTTTTCCACCCTTGGATAAAAGAATTCATAGTGTTAATACTGGGGATATATACTGAATTATGTATTTTCATAAACATAAAATTAAGGAGTATTACTTTAGAAAAGGTATGCCATCTTAAAAAAATGTTAAGAAAACTAAAATTTAAATAATGGTGAGATTTTATTAAAGGAAGGGAAGTTAATCAAGTTGGCAAAGGCATGGAAATGATCTCAGATCTGTGATTATGACTTATTTTGCTCTTAGAGAAAAGAATATTAACTTCAACATATTTTCTTAGGAGCTTGAACATCTTGCCAAGTTGATAGAATAAAGTTCAGAGAAATTAAGCTAGTTCAACTTTTCCTAAACAACATTTGTTTGTAACATGTATATTGTAAGGATGGAATCCAGACATCTTCAACTAGCTCCTATAGTTCAATGTGGAATACCAAAGGTATGTGATTAGTAACTTTTTATTTTATGTCAAGGGAATACTGAGTAATTCTCAATCTCACATGCCATTACGATTGCCAATGGCTGGGAAGTCATACATAGACTTAATTTCCATTAAATATTTCTTATTACTTAAATCTCCCCAAACTAGACTCAGAACTTTAGGAGTATTTTATTTGATTTTAATGTTTCAGAATGATGTGTGTGTGTGTGTGCGTGTGTGTGTGTTCTTTTCACTTTCTGGTCTTTGTTAAGGTGAACATACTGAGAAGAGGAAATATGAAGACCGGATTTTGAAATACCTGGTACACTTAATGTGAAAAATTACTATTGATTCTCAACTAAGAGTTTGTAAAGTATCGTCTTCCACATAAGAAAGGCAAACTATGACTACAAAATATTCTTTCTTCAATAGTTTTTATGTCTGGTGTTCCTTTTTTCCCCTTGGGTGTTAAGCAACTGTTAGAATCCTTTATATATATATATATTTTTTTTCCTTTTTGTCTTTTTTTCGTGACCGGTAACGGGATCGCAACCCTCGGTGTCACGCCTGCACCACGCTCAACCAGTGAGCGGACCGGTCTCTATATGGGATCCGAACCCTCGGCGGGAGCGCCGCCGCGTTCCCAAGTGCTGCACTCTACCGAGTGCGCCACCGGGCCGGCCCCAGAATTCTTTATATTTTAAACCTTGAGTCAAGATGCATATAAGTATTTTTATCCTACAGAATAACTTTTAAACTTTTCATGCTATTGGACAGAATAGATATCATATGTGACTCTGAACACTCTTGGAGCTTATTGAGTTCTTATATATTTACATCATGTGAGGGTTTAGTTCATATCTCAATTTGCTCCATGTCAGAGCAGTTGACATTTTTATTTTCACATACTGAAACATTGTTCCAAATCCTACTTTATGTCTGGTTCATTTGCATTGATTTTTTTAGATGAAAAATAGTGCAACCTCATTGACAGACTCTCCAAATGTTAAGTAAGGTAAATTCAAGATTAAATTTAAATAGATATTTCATATCTTTCTTTTTTTAAAAAAAATCTATTTGACAGAGTGTATAATGGAGCACAAATGTTAGTTCATGATGTTATAGATCGATTATAATATTGCTGTCCACTAAATAAATAGTTAACATCAATGGACAAATAATTTATATTGCTTTGTAAGTGCAAAGATGTCTACCAAATATGCTATTTAAAACTTATGGAGCTCATCTATATGATGACCATAATGGCAGAAAATAAATGAGTAGCTCTAACCATTTCAAAACTGGCAGACTGTGTGCCAAGTCTTCATTTTGAAAGATTCATAAAATAAGATTTATCTCTATAGCATTTTCCTCTTGGTTATTCTTAAAGTGGGTATATATTATACAATATCTAAGATAAGTCTTCTTTACATAGAAATAATTTATTTTAATTTTTGAAAAAATTGTAGTTACTTCTTTCAAACATATTGAGTTAACTAATGTGACCTATGTTTCTAGGTAAATAGCTGTTCTCACCAAAATTAAGATGGTAATACCTAACATTTTTTGAACACTTTTTACATGCCAGACACTGTTTTATGCCTTGACAAGTACAAACTCATTTCATACTCATGAAAGTTCTACATAGTAAATACCATTATGCGATCATTTTGAAGATAATATAACTGGTTACACAGCTCATGTATATTGGATTCAGAAACTATACCCTTAACCAATAATCTATACTGCCTATAAAATTTTGCAGCATTTCTCTTTCCTATCCTGGTTGACCATTTCCTTCAGTTTGCATTGCTTCTCTAGAGGACAAATATTGAGATGAAAGTGAAAAGTGTAGTTTATCACCTGGAATTTCTGTTATTTTTTCTAAGCAAGATAAAGGCAAATGACAAACTAATTTCATAATGTGGTTTGTTTTTGTTGTTTATTACATTGCAAAAGGATGTTTTGTTTTGTGTTGACATAAGTTAAACAATTTAAATGGAAGCAAGAATACCCTAGAGAGAAAAAGATTTGTTGTGCACACTTTTATAAATATGTGCATTTGTCCCTAGGAAGTTATTTTTTTTTTAGGAAAAAAAAAAAAAAACCCTTTCTTAATATACCTTTAAAATATATTAGAAGATATTTTGGATGGGAAGCTATGTTAAAATGTGAAATATTTGGGTGATCAACTTAAGTTATTACTTACACTCTTAGTATTTATTGTCACACAAGTATATACCCTATAAGATAGAAAGGGAAAAAGCATTGTTTCATTATTTCAATTTAGAAATCTGCAAAGGAAGAAATTAGGCGTAATTGAAACTAAAGAGGAACATCAGTTCCAGAGGGGAAAAGCGCTGAAATGAACAAAAGTTTTTATCAGGTAGTGCATAAGTTTTATGCAATAAACTAATTAACTAAAAAAAAAAAAAAAAAGCAATTTACACAGATGCCCTGTCAAACACTACAGGGGAAGCACAGATGGGACACTATCAAGTAGCATAATGCTCTAGTACTCATTTATAAAATCTGCATAATTCTTCCAAACATCTGAAGCCCTGTAAAGAAACACATGCTAAATTAAAAAAATATATATTGCTCTAAATTCAAACACTCTTTTACATGCTGCAATATATTTGAGTGGGTGAGTGCTATTTGTAGTTAGTATTTGCCTAGAAATACTAGAAAAGGGAAAAAAATGTACACATACAGGGAATTCCCTTGACTAAGAAATACATCCGCCCAGTATTGTGATATACACCATATTTTTGGTATATGGCTTTTCCTAATTGAATCAACATAGGTTATCCTGAATAGTTGAACCATTCACTTGTTTAAAAGGTGTAAAATTCAGGAGACTCTATCCACACTGTAGTAAAGATTTAGTTTCTTCTTTTAAATTATTTTGTTTTTCACGATTCAAAAAGCTCATTTTATTTAATTCATACTAATGTTAGTCATGTTACAATGTGTTTTGGCCTGATGTTCGAAACAAAAGTACCTAAATTTAATAGTCACTGCTAACTGCACTCGTGAATTTTCCTCTAACGATATTAGTGGGCAAATTTATATTGTTTTGCTGTATGCTTATCTTTTAAAAACGTATTTTTGAAAATGACTCTAGTGCCCTGAGCAGTGCGTAGAACAAACATTAACTAAATGACTGGCTCCTCTTTCTCAGACTTAGGCCTTATCGTCTTTCCTGCCAAGATTCTTGGTGCTTCTTTATCATTTTATTGTTTTGCTTTTTTGTTTTCTTAATGGTATAAGCCAACACAAAAGAGCAAGAACTGAAGTTGAGAGTGAAGGTCGGGGGCAGGGCATGGAAAAGTTCATAAGCATTGCTTTATTTTTTCTCCAATCTCTCAGCTACCTCTGTTTAAAACATACAATATGCAATCTCATTGCCTTTGACCTTACTGGTTTTCCTTTGGAATGAGCACTAATAATTAATACAGAGCCATTGGGTAATGTGAATATATTCTCCATTGCATTGTTGAACATGCTAAATAATTTAAAATGCACAGAAGACTTTCTAATGCTTGGTGGGGGATGTAAAACCATACCCATTTCGAGGGGGCAAGGGGTTGGGGGTCTTTGCTTTTTTGTTTCTATTGAATGTGTTTCGGCTGTACAGCTGGAAAGGGCATTCCTATAGGACTTTAAAGGCAAAGTAGAAAAATGACATAAAAGCCTTGCTTGGATTTGATTGATGCACTCTCATATTTGAAGTTCACTCAGAGCTTTGTGCTAGAAGGCCTGGGTCACTCTATCCAGTGCTCTAATGAGACTGTGTGTGAACACTTCCACCTTTGTAGGCCTTGCTTTAATCAGAGATCGGAAAACACTCTTGACTGATAGGCTCCAGAATCAGATCTAAACAGAAAATAACATGCTCGATTTGGCCTCTGAAGGTGGGTTGAGCAAATCTTTGTGATGTATCGGAGCATTTGCTGAGTGCAAGCGCATGTGGGGTGGTTCCTATTTCTGTCGGCAAATACAAATTTTTCACTCAGCAGGCATAATCAGAGCTAACTCGAGAGGAGAAATAACAAAAACTCAACAGCCCTTAGCAACTCAGCATGGCATAGAGGGATTTAAGACTTTAGCATTTTATCTCTATCAGTATGAAAATGTATGAGGAAATCTGAACTTTGAAAGTGCAAATAAATACATTTAACACATTGTAAGCCACTGATTTTACTGGGTCTTTTTCTGGATACCTTCATTTCTTTCTTTATCATTCTCACTTAATATTTGTGAATTTCATAAAAGTTTTTTTCTAATTTGTCCATTTAACCAAGTGAGCTCATTTGGATGAGCTAAAGATAATATAAGTGGCACTTCCCAAAGGGTTACTAGTGCACAACCATATTCTGAAGTTTAAAATTTTGTGCTGAGTGACAGAAGATAATGTGCTGATGAGTAAATATTATTCTTACCCTTTATGAGAGATACTAGAAATCCCCAACACTCACCATTCATGGAGTACTAATTCAGAGATACTTTTGGATCTTAATTACAAAACTTTTCTTATAAATTTTTTTAAATAATATAATCATGAAAATGACCAATAAAAGTTCAGTAGTCTAAGGTGATATTTTCACCAGTTACACAAAGCGTGCATACTCAGTGCCTTGTTTACACAATTTTTATGTTACTTTAAATTATTTCATGATTTTCTGTCTTTATTAATATCATTTATTAGAAGCAGTATAATATCAAAATGTATGATGCCACTGTTTATTATTGAACCCCATGTCTCTTTACAACATGTCTGAAATACAAGATCTTTCCTAGAACATTGTATGCCAATGTTGCCCAAGTATCTGTGACCCTAAAGTTCTGTTAGTATGGTAACCATGTATTTTATCATCCAAGCAGACCATCTGAGAATGAAAGGGCACTATTATTAATAAGACCAAGAAACAGACATAATGTGAAGTGTACTGGGAAAACATGGACATATGGTATTCTACCTACAGAGAACTTTCTTTAAGTGTTGAAGCAGTTGTCTCAATAAATGTTAGAATGATAATTTTTCCTTATCGTATTTCACATAGCCAACAGTCTTCAGTCAACTCTGTTTTTATTAGCACTCTAAAGACATTTGGCTCTATGTCTTCATATATTTCTTAGCAAGTAAAATTTTAGATGTAATTGTGTTTGAGACTCCTACGGAAATATTAACAACTGTCAAGTTCATAGTGCACTTTCCCTCTCCCCCCCAATACTCACGTTGACTCCTGAAAGAACTGGAATGACATACGTGGCTCAAAGGATACTAAATCTACTATGACTTCAGGGCACTAAAACTATTTTCTTAATCAGAAAAATGAGTATTAGATATCCAAATGAAGAGCAGGAAACTAATAAAATTCTTTACTCAATATCCTGCCCTATGCTCTACCCTCAAATCCTTCAATATTTTTCCATAACCACTGAGATTGTTAATTATGAAAACAAAGAAACTGCCAGATGAGGATTCTGTCCCTGCTCTTCTTCTAAAGGGACCAAGGATATATAGCTGTCAAACTGTAACTTCTGGGATCAAATGTTCTAGGCATATCTCTACTTTCACTATTCCCTGAATATTCTCATCTTTTCCCTGATCAGTTTTTCAGAATGCAGGTGAATTATTTGGTGCAAACTAAATTGTTTCTCTCTCTCTGTAAAAATGTTTAAGAATAATAAACCTGGAATGAGGGAATCTTGTAAGCCATCTAATACCCCTGACTTATATAATTTTTTATTATAAAATTTGCATAAATTTTTGTATTTCATAAAATGATACTTTATTGAATGTCCGTAAATAGAACTAAATTAAAAGATTGATACATACATTTTATCTATACTTATATAAATAATTATACAAACACAAGTTTGTAAGTATTTTAATATTTTTCCAGAAAGTACTTTTTTGATTTAACATCACATTACTTTAAAATTGGAAAAAGAATTTTAAGCTATTGTGTATATTCTCTGGAATTCATCAGTAGTCAATTGTTAATGATGCTAAGTAAGCCACAGTTGTTCTTAGAGAAAAAAATCATACTCTCAATAAAATGAGAACAATTGATTGCATGTCCAAATATTATCATGATGTTTAAGATTATGAAGAATATTTAGATGAATAAACTTTTGTTTATGTCATGTTCTTCCTCCTGGTATCATTTCCCTAGTGGGATTGGCACATGTAAGTAAATTAATTACAGTATTGAAATAATTTGGCGTGATTAATATATTGCACATATCTTTGACTACTCCTTTTCTCTTTTCTATTTCATCCAGTCTAAGACTAACCTCTGTCCATTCTACCTTCTAAATAGCTGTCAGATAGGGTTGCTTGTCTCTGCAACCACTGTCACTGGGTTAGTTTAGATCACAGTCACCTTCTCTTTGTGAACTCCTTGCCTCAGGTTTTGTCCCTCTTCAATCAATTCCTCACATGGTTATGAGAATAACCTTTCTAAAATACAAATCTGGTTTGATCACTCCTCTATTTAAAACCATTTGACAGCTCTCCATTACTCCTGGATAAAGCTGAACTCATAACATGGCTAACAACTCCCTGTACATTATGGCCCTTCCTGACCTATCACTTTGAATGCTTCTTTCCTCCATTCTACCTTCTAATTAATTTTCCTTAAACATTCTTTTCAACCACTCCCCTTTCCTTCTACATTATTTTAATTCTTGTTCATACATTCAAGCCAGTTTTGCCAATTCTCCTGAACACCTTCCAAGATTAATAAAATCTGTGTAAGGGAGGCGGGGGGTTCCTCTTATAGGTAATAGTAACTTGCTCTTGCTTTATTATACCTGCCCACATACTTATCTGAATTTCTACTATATTGAAAGCTTCATAAAATTGCTCACCTCTCTTGCCTTGTTCATAAAAATAAGTCAGACTTAAATATAGTGCTTGTACATAGTAGGTATTTAATATTGATTGACTGGTTGATTGGATGAATGAATGACTCAATCAATGAATTATTGACCTTTGTGGGATATTAAAGATATATACATTTTCATCTTCTCAACCACATTTCCTAACACAATTCTTTGTAGAGAATTGGCTTCAATTCATTTAAGTACCTTAAAAACAAATTCATCTTTTGATTTCAAATCTTCAGTAATTGGTTTTTGTTATTTTCCATCATTAAATATATCCTCACATTCCTCTCTCTCTCTTTCTTTGGTTCTAGCTAAATTTCATATTAAAATATATCACCAACAGGCCACAGGAAAAAAATAAAAAACAAAAACAGTAAGCCATTTCTATGAAATGTTGAGAATGGTAATCCAAAAACCTTGAAGGAAAAATATTGATGTGAATTCTCATTCTGTGTTGTTAGTCATTAGGAGAGACATTTACATTGATGCATTCTCCTAGATAAAAAAAAACAAACAAAACTTTATGAAAGTTTATTATTTTTTCCCTGTGAAGTGAACATAATTCTCACTTAGCTAATTTTCTATTGAACTATTTTTAAGATCATGAATCATACTTTATTTTCTCCTTTTCATACTTATTTAATGTGTCTAAAATGATGTTTAGATGTTTAACTAATGATTTGGCTTTCATATTTTTTCATCTCTTCAACTGTGGAGCAATAAAGTGTATAAGAGAAACATATTTAATATAATAAATGAAACTCATAAAATAAATATGAATAACCCAGATATCTTCCTTGCTATTCTAATTTCCAGTTCCTAAAATAGAATGGAAATAACAGATTTAAAAATTGATAAGAATAAATCTACCTATTTTACTAAGCATAAAGTTAGAGTGAGGAAAAATATCTAAATTCAGGCCAACTTAACTTTAAAAGTAAAAAGAAAAAGTTCTTGGTATAGAATGAAATAAGTCATTTGAAATGTAAATGAAGAAAATATTGGAAAAATACATTTTATCAGAAAGATGAAGCACTGACAGGTTGAAGGACTCAGGACAAATCTGATTCATGTCAGATATAATTTCCAGACAGATTATGTTTACTCAAGCCCAGTTCTCTTTCTCTTTGCCTTCCACTTTTTGATCTGTTTTGAGGAACTGAAATGTTTCAGTAAAGTTTAATTAATATTCACACACAACTTAAAAGTATTTTCTTACACATATTTTTTTTCTGTGATGGGACAACAAATGATTAGTCAGATATTTCTCTTGAGTGAGAAAAATGACTCTAGTCCTGATGATACAAGGTCAAAGGGCAAAATTAACATTTACTTGGCCCGATCTTATTCCTCTCCAAATTGCTTAATGCCAAAGCTGCATACTCTGAGCTCAAGGCAAGTGTCTCCACTGCTTTGTCACCAATACAATTTGCACCTTTCCCTATGGACAGAGCATATAGGGTACATTAGAGGGCCTGATAGGCAGCCTCAAGACAGATTTCACTGAGTAGCTAAACAGTCGGCTTCCATAATATGAAACACTAGGAACTTAGGATAAATACATTTAATTCAAGCTCCCTCTGCTCTATTATTTAGTTATATAAATTAAAAAAATCTAAGTAAGTGTTGCTATCCATGACTGTGGGTGATGACTGACAGCCTCCAGGGATAGTACTACCAGGATCAGAAGAGAATTTTAAAGATCTAATCACTACAGTTCTAGGAAATCCCCTGGAAAGCAAAGACGAATCCACATTTTTATGTATCGCTGGGGGAAAAAACCTCATTAAACCACAATCTTTTGTTTGTGTAAATAAAGTAATTTTAGGAAAAGTCAGAGTGGGTCAGTTGCCATGTTATCCGTATAGAGTTTACTTACTAAAATCAAGTGCCTTCTTTCAACTTCACTTTTAGTCGTTGAAGTCTGATAAAGTTTAAATCATCCTAAACATGTTTCTTAAAGGCTCTTTCATTTCTCCTTTTTTTTTCTTACAGAAATATCAGTTTTGTAATAAAAACATAGTTTTAAAATGGCATAAACTATTTTAGTTTTAAATTAAAAGTTCAGGATGTTTCAAAAGGTCAGATTAATTGTGATTGAATTATATTTTTTTAAAAAACAGAATTCTTCAGTATTCAGTATAAACATCATAATAAGAATTGTTTGTGTGGGTTAATTACAAAGAATTTGATATTTATTTGGTAAAGAAGTAGGAGTGAGCGGCATCAGAGAAAATCAGTTTTGTTTTTCAGTACTTTGGATAATCCCCCTGTCTTTATTTTTTTGGAGAATGCAGTTTGTTCTTTTAAACCAGCACATCTTATCTATCTTATTATAAAATGATACAGAAAAAAAAGAAGAAAAAACTAATAGCAAATGAAGGAGCAGCTTACATTTTTCATACTAAAATTATACTACATATCCAACTAATATATTCTACTGGCTTTCCAGATATATTTTAAATTTTCCCACTTTTAGGCTAATGGTAGAAACCAATTAGATTATGCTTACGAGGGATGAAAATATGTAATAGGTAATATAGGATTCACAATCATTAAGCTAGAGAGAAGAGAAACTGAAATAAGTCACTTCCTTCCAAAGAAAAAGATCCCAGTTTTTCTAAATCAAGAGGAAACAAGCAAAGGTCTAACTGCCGTGTAAACTTATTTTAAATGTCATGTCTTATTAGAACCTAATAATCAGAATGCCTCTTTGCCTCCTTTGCTTGGGCCATCAAATTCTTCAAAATTTTATGATAATTCATTCCATCATTCCTTAGACATTTAAATGACAGACAGTCCTAGTAAAGGGGGAGAAAGCCTCTGTAATCCTCATGTTAAAACTGCTTCCAGAGAGGTTTTAAAAATATTCCATATAATGGCAGGAGCAGCAGCTAAACTTCTCAATTCCACTATGATCTCTTGCCTTTTTGGAAAACGACAATAAATTGGCTACCTACCATTCTTGACCTTTTGACTTCTGAACCACTGCTGACCAAATCTTAGCTTGCCTGTTTAAGTCAGTAGCTCGAGTATCACTGTGATCCTCTCCCAGAGGGTCTGAAGCTCTCACTCTTCTGAACGGGTAAGCTCCCCCTCTAGTGTTCACTGCTCATCAAATTATTCCTCCAACAAATAAGATAGCGAACTGACCTTATTTTCGTTTCCCATAGAAGATAAGAGTTTGGAGCAACATTTATAAGTGCTTAACAGCACAAAGAGTAAAAGTAAATATAAATTCTACATTTTAAAAATATTCCTTCCTTTTGATCCCCTTGAAAGCATCCCAACTGTTTGGCTATGGAACTCTAAGAAATTGCTGCTTGTGCTGCCTCACAAGCAGAATGCTGGCAGAATAGATAGGATGAGTTGGAACGATATATGATAACCTGCTAAGAAACAATCCTTTCTGTAGGGAAATTTGATACCCAGTTATGAATAAATGACTTTTCATTTGAAGCTGACACCAAGGACCTCTTTATTTGCAAACCAATTATCAACAGAAAAGCATGATAAGGGAGGCAGTGCTAGGAAGCTCCAGCATTTTTTCTTTTCTTTCAGAATTTTGAAAAAGACCAGTAAAACAATTAAATCCCTTCCATTTGCTGTTCCAAAGGGCCTGGGTAAATAAGGTCCCATACACTAAAAGGCATACCCTCACCATATTTGACACAGAACTACAGACAAAGTGTAATAGATATTGGTTATAGTTTTAAAGAGCATTGGGCTAAAAGGTTAAAAGTTCAACAACTTCATTAAACCTAGTGTTGAAGCCTTAGTGAGCCACAGACTAGAATTTATCATGCAGTTAAAAGTAAGAGAAAGAAGGAAGGAAGACAGAAAGAGAAAAAGAAAGCAAAAGAAGGAAAAAAAAGTAAAACAAACACTTGAAATAATCCTGAGAGGTTAAATTCTACAGTTGGTTACCAAATTAAAATCCAGATGATTTATTTATTTATTTTTAATCATGGCACGTCATTTTAAACTAAAAAATAAATAAATAAATAAAAAGAAAATATATACCAAAATTTTCAAAGAAGGCATAGAGAATCTCATTGCGTAAGTAATTGTTTCAAAGTTTGCTTCAAAGGATTGTATATGTGTTGAAATAGGTGATATAACTCATTTAAAATTCAAATTTGGAAATAATATGACCACACTAAATTAGCATTAGCTTTAATTCTCCATATTCTGGGGAATAAAATAAGCCCTCAACCAATGTTTTGCTTAGTATTAGTGATTATGAACACACAGTTGGTTCATTTTTTTTATTTTTGTGTTCTAAGTTATCGTGTTTCATACTAATATTTTAACATCTTTTAAACATGGTATGTGAAGACAACAACCCAAATGTAAGAGAAGAACTTCGTTTTATAGTATTCTGTTTTCATATTCCTTCATAATCAAAATTATCACTATCTTCATCATTATTACTAAGCATATATCAAGTACCTAGAAATTACATAAACCTACATCCTGGTAGAACCCAATTTCCATTTTGTTATGATATTAAAACTGAGTTATTTTGTTTTGGTTTAATAAAGGCCTTAAAATACTTTCTAAAGTAAAATAAATTGCTCTTTAAAATTATTCATTACTTTGTTGTTATTTTTCTCTTTACTGGGTCATTTAAAACTAGATTGCTCAGTACAGCAGAAGAAGGATAAGGCCTTCAAGCCCTGCAATGTCAGAGTACCTTAAGTTTTTCCTGTTTTTAATTTTCCTGGTTCTGTGTTTTATTAAATCCCGTTTTGGTGCTCTCTTTTAAAGCTGACTTCGGGGTCTTCTTAAAAAGATCATCATTCATGAAATAATAGGACCCAGTAACTAGGGCCTATCTTTAATCAGCAGGGGACCCTTTGAAGGTCAAAGGGCTAAAATGGTCTGTGGATCCATCCGGTTTTGAGCATCTTGGATGATACTGACAACACATAGGATGACTGTTTTCTCTGAGCTGAAGGTTATTCTATGTGTACAGCTCTCTTCTCTGAACTGGACTGAGATTATACACACTTCTTGCTGAGCAGTTGTTTGATAGGAGTATCCTTCAATCATATATCTCCCACTAGGATGCATTACGAGACACACAGCATGAACTGGAGGCCAGCACACATATAAATAACACCTTTCTTCATTTTATTTTTTTAGATGTTTTTTTCTAAACCTTTGCTTCAGGCAAAGTCCAAATCATTAGCAAAATTCCAAAGTAAATAGAATGTCATTTATAATGGGAAAATTGAATTTTTTGAAACTTTCACAGTTCAAGTTTCCAGTTGTACAAATTTCACAACAAAATTTCTACTAGGAAGGTCATGAGTTATATGAGCTTGACTAATTTAATTGCTAAGGATTATGTAGCATTGTAAAGGACAGATGAATGGTCTCCTGTTGATCAAAGTGGTTATAGAGAAACACAAAGAGAAAAATAAGGACAACAACAACAAAAATAAAATAAAAACCACAAAATAAATTTGACTACACAGAACCCTAAAGACCTTTGTAATTTGGAGGGATTTATAATAGGATTATAAATTATTAAAACCATAAGGGGCTTTAGAGATGATCTCATCCACTTTTCTTATTTGTCATGTCTCAGGCCCAGGAAAACTTAGAAAAATGAGTTTGCTTAGTGTCATATGGTTACAATTCAGAGAACAAGGCATTGGATCTTGGCCTTTCAGTGTTGTTTTCACCAAGTGAGCTTCAGTCATGCTCTGAAGGTAACTATGTGTGTTCCCATAGAAAATTTAGAGTAGATGTGAGTTATTCAAGGAGATAGTCAATATTTAGAAAGGAGAAAAGTTAAATGCTTGGTGGGAAGCAAAAAGTGTACTTGTTAAAACTCGTGATCGAAGATTTTACCTTCACTAAAATAACAACTGGTTATTGAGAATGGGAATTAAAGATCAAAATGGTGGTTAAATAAAGATCATATATCTTTTATTAATGGATATATTAGAAAAAGATCATCGATATATCTATTAACTAAGTCTCTATAATAAATCTGTAGTTGTAGGCCTTAGCAAAGTCCTAAACACAGTTTTAATGAATTATGGTGAAAACTTTAGTCAAGTTAATTACAGATTAATTAATAAACAGCAATTCTAATGTTGATGAGACAAGAGTCCACTGTTTAATGTTTTTGTTTTTTTTAACTATAAGAGCAAATTAAAAGAAAATCAAGAAAAAGCAGGAGCACTATCTTCTCTGTTAGTCCTATCATACTAACTTGACAAGATAAATTAAGGTCTTGCTTCACATTGTTATAGACTGAATATTTGAACACCCCCAGAATTCATATGTTGAAATCTAATCCTCTATATGGTGATATTTGGAGATGGAGGCTTTGGGAATTAATTAGGTCCTGCAAGTTGAACACTCATGAAGGGGATTAGTGCTATTACAAGAAGAGGCCAGAGAGCCTGCTGGAGGATACAGGGAAAAGTTTGCTGTATGCACCCTGGAAGAGGATCCCACCAGAACTTGATCATGCTGGCTCCCTGATCTCAGACTTCTCCAACTCCAAAACTGTGAGAAATTAAATTTCTGTTCTTTAAGACACCCAGTCTATGGTGTTAAGTTATAGCAGCCTGAGATTACTAAGACAACCTTCCTAAAACAGCCTCTCCAATCAATTTTCAGTTTTCTAAAATAATTAATAAGGTCATACTTTCCACCAGGAAAGTTATAACCAGATTTTAATATTTTTTACAATCTTAATTAGCAAGACAAGGATTGATATTTTCTTATCTCACTTAGCAGGTGATCAAGTAACTCTTTTATTTCAGTTGAACTTTTCTTGTTTTCATCGAATTTATTCTATCACATTCTCATATACATATTTTTGCTTTAATTAATGTTAATAAAGTCTATATGAATAGAAAAGAAATTGAAAAAATATATGAAAAT
>NW_007729407.1:4422-5654 GCF_000696425.1 Galeopterus variegatus | reverse complement strand
TTTAATTAATGTTAATAAAGTCTATATGAATAGAAAAGAAATTGAAAAAATATATGAAAATGTAAACAGTAGATATATCTTGTTAGAGTGAGATTATATATGTTTTATTTCTAAACTTTTGCAATGAACACATATTTCTATTCTAATGTTAAGTAATCTTTTCTCCATAATGTTATTGAAAAAGGAAATCAACATCTAGTGAAAATGAAAATGATGGAAAGAAGAAAGCAGAAAAGTGTGGAAACCAGCAAACTACTAAAAATGAACGATTTATTTATTCAAGTATGTATTGAGTGCTTATATGTGTCTGGCATTGTTCTTAGAATTTGGGATGCATCTGTGAACAAAATAGACAAAACCCCCACTTTCATAGAGCTTATATTCTGGTGGGAACCAAATAGAAAGAATTAGACAAAGAAATTTATCATGATAAGGCTAGAAAAATTGTCCATGAGAAATCCTGGTCAACTGTGTCTGTGGCAGCAAGAGAAGTCCTAAAAATAGAAAAAGGTGAAAAAAGGATACTGAATCTTTTTAAAGATTTTCACGGTGATATTAAAAGCAGTTTAGATAGGAAAGGGTCTGAATTTAGCCAAAAGAAAATGCTCATAAGGAGTATAGATGACACCTTCTGGTGTTTGAAGTCAGCAAGGAAATAGAGGAACCTTTACCTGTCATGAGCAGTGGTTTCAAAATGTAGTTAGCTGTTCTTCGAAATGTGGTTCCTTATTCTCACTGTGCTACTAAAATACTTACATGAACTAAGTAAGATACAAAAGCATTGTTTGCAATTACATTTAAAACAAAATCCATCAATTACAGGTTTAGTATAAGAACAAAGAACATGCTCATTAAAACATGAATCAGATTGCTTCGAATCAAATTTAAGTAGTGGAAACTGCTAGTCCACATGGTAAGAGAATTATTGTGGGCATGTTAGAATTTCATCATTTTGATCATCCTGCATTACTTCTATTTTCTATTTATTTTTTAAGAACTCAATTCATTAATCATCTCCAGTTGGTAGCCTTCTTCGATTCCCCTGTCCTCCCTTGCTCCAATCTCTATTAGGAGCCTATTCTGTGATATATTTACATACTAGCCCCTTCCACATTCTGCTTCAACTGTTGATTTCCTTATCCTATTTAGCAGAAAATTCTCAAGAGCAGTGATTATATTTTATTCTTTTCTGCATCTACAGCTCTGTTCTCAGTGCCATAGAAGGCACTCAA
>NW_007729407.1:2390-3800 GCF_000696425.1 Galeopterus variegatus | reverse complement strand
GCATTACTTCTATTTTCTATTTATTTTTTAAGAACTCAATTCATTAATCATCTCCAGTTGGCAGCCTTCTTCGATTCCCCTGTCCTCCCTTGCTCCAATCTCTATTAGGAGCCTATTCTGTGATATATTTACATACAAGCCCCTTCCACATTCTGCTTCAACTGTTGATTTCCTTATCCTATTTAGCAGAAAATTCTCAAGAGCAGTTATTATATTTTATTCTTTTCTGCATCTACAGCTCTGTTCTCAGTGCCATAGAAGGCACTCAATAGAAAATTCTTTCATGAATAAAATCACTGGTGTAAACATCAGAATGAAAGAAAACTTTGGTTTCCCAGACTTCATTCTACATTTTGCAAATACAGCAATAAAGTTTTCATGATAGTAAACATTTTTTCAAGGTGAAATGATGTACTCCAAATTAAAGCCACACATGGAAATTAGGCTCTTGACTCCAATTCTGAAATCATACAATTGTAAAACAGCTTTGTTCTAGAATTTCAATATATGTCTTTGAGAAAGTGTCTCTCAAAATACCATGTAATACTAACTCAAGCATTTTAATCTCATTATATTTGCAGTGTTATATTATCTAGTTAATGTCATTCATTTAGTGAGTATTTGAGGAATGTCCTGATATACTGATAGCACAGCACTAAGTAAATTTTCTTCTCTTCATGAAATTGCATACTAGGATAAGAGGCAGATGACAAAGTTGCATAAATGCAATGGAATAAAAGAATAACAGACTATGAGAGTTAGAAAACACTAGAAAAGGACAATACCTGAAGACTTCCTATGTCATATGTCTGTTGGACTGTGGTAGCTTGTCACCAAAGCCATGCCTTTGCTTTTGCAGTATTATTCTGTACAGAAATACGTCAAATTGTTTTTCCTTAACTCTTTCTAGAGGTTCAGTTCAAGGATACCATGGTTGAAGTTCCAATGCGTCTTCGGGTGTGTGTTGATGTTCCCCATACTGCAACTGCTTGAGTATTCTGCTGTTTATATCCACACATATTCAGGCCAATATAATGTATAAAACAATTCTTACTTTTGCAAAATTTGAAAGAGGAGGGAAATGCCCAGATAACAATATAATATAAAAATACTTTAAGAAACAATGGGAATAATGAAAAAAGATGAAAAGATAGTATAGGAGATCCCATAGATCGTTAGGGAAAATACAACAAATGATCTGTTCCAAAACTTGCACTTTCAGTTAGATATCAGGTAAATTAGACAGAACTGAATCATAATATTATGTACAAACCTGACCTAGGAGAAAGGATGTAAAGTGATACCGGTTGCAAATTAGGCATTCTATTTCTAGTAAATTCCATAAACCTTACAGTAGAAATACAGTCAGTAGCATTTAAACAAGAATTAAAAGAGAACCAACCATGGGCC
>NW_007729407.1:0-1561 GCF_000696425.1 Galeopterus variegatus | reverse complement strand
AGCCATCTCTCATACTTCCGAATTCCTGTTGTTTTAAAAGGAGTTTGGGGACTTCTGGGCAGATGGAGGACTAGATGTGTCCAGGGCATGATTTTCCCACAGAAGATTGAAATGGGCTCACTGCCACTGCCACCACCACTGCAGTCACTGGAGCCATCATCCATTCCCAGAACTGTCATGCATTGCAGAGCAACTTCCTGCAGAGCAAAGCAGCAGTCCTGTGCGTGGCCCATTGCCGCAGCAGCAGACTCAACCACCACCACCATTCATGCCAACATGGGTTAGCCCCACTACTTCCAAATGCACAACAGATGCAAGCCTGCACCACGGCCACCCCCAAGAGTTAACCTCGCTGCCCTCACTATGAAGGCAAGGCCACTGTAGGAATGAGGGAGACAGTTGTAGCCACAATGCTGCTGCTCCCATGAAGTAACCTCGCTGTTGCCAAAGACACTGCAAACATGAGGGAGACAGTGGCAGCTGATGGCACCACTGCCGCCCCCATGAGGTAATCCACTGCCACCAAGGATACTGTAGATGTGAGGAAGATGGTTGCAGCTGCAGCCAGTGCTGCTGCTGCCATGAGGTAACCCTGCTGCTGCAAAGGACACCTCAGATATGAGGGAGGCAGTTGCAGCCACTGGTGATAATGCCACCCCCACGAGGTAACTCTCTGCTGCTGTGGACTCTGCAGACTTGAGAGAGGCAGTTGCAGCAGCTTCTGCCTCCACAAAGTAACCCCATTCCCGCTGAGGACACTGCAGATGTGAGAGAGGCAGTTGTAGCCACCAGCACCAATGCTGCCCTCATGAGGTAACCTCGCTGCCACTGAGAAACCACAGATGCAAGGAAGGCAGGTGCAGCTGCCAGTGCCACTGCCACTCCCATGAAGTAACTCCTCTGTCTCTGCAGATACCACAGATGTGAGGGAGGCAGTTGCAGCTGCTGATGCTGCTGTCATCCCCACAAGGTAACCCTGCTACTACTGCAGACACCGTAATTGTATGGGCAACAGCTGTGGACAGCACAACCAAGCAGGTGGCTACTGCAACTGCCACTGCTGCAGTCATTGCCATCACTGTGCTGCCAGGCAGCCACCATTGTCATAAAAGCATCTTGACACCACTGGAGTCACCACTGCCACATGGATAGCCTGCTAAAGCCACCACCACAACCACTGCCACCACAAAGGCAGCCTGCTACCACAGCAGCAGCTGCAGCAGCCATTCTTGCTGTGCAGGTGGTCCACTGACCACTTGACTGCATTCACACAAGGACAGTCACCAGGAAAGTCTACAGAAGGAGAGTAATAGAAGAAGCAACTGCTCTTCCAGTTAACTAAACATCAATATAAAGATACTAAAAACATGAAAAAACATGATAATATGAGTCCACCAAATGAATACAATAACTCTCAAGAGCCAGACTCCATAGAGCAAGAAACACTTGAAATGACTGAAAAGGAATTCCAAGTAAAAATCTTAAGGGAACTCAATGAGATACAAACAAATGCAGTTAGATAACACAATGAACTGAGCAGAACTATCCAGGATATGAAGGA
>NW_007729406.1:209039-241691 GCF_000696425.1 Galeopterus variegatus | reverse complement strand
GGGAGGTGTCGGTGACGGGCCATAATAATCATATACAGTGTATATTGACAAAATAAAAAAAGAAAATAATAAAATAAAATATATATTATAAAAAAAAATAAATAAAATAAATAAATTAAAAAAAAGTGGCCTATCCAAGCAGAAGTAGTGTCTTCATTCAAATTCCAAGGATAACAGGGGCCCAAGCTTTTCCCAAACTTCTAGCCTGAGTGGCTGTTAATACCATCAATGAAACCAGAGAAGACTGGAAAATGATTCAATATGGAGAGAATATGTGAGTTCATTCTGGACAGGTTGAGTTTGAGGTAGCTGTAGGAACTCGGTGTCTATGTCCAGCAGGTAGGTGGTGAATTATTTGAATTTCTGGAAATGTATTACCAGGGAGACAGTGTTGAATCAGTCACACTAAGAGATGCTAGGACCCCAGGGTGTTCCAATACTTCAACTGGAGGCAAAAGGGTATGAAAGAGATAGGGAGGTAAGAACCACAACCATGCATGACAAAAGTACCCCCCATTGTTTTCTAAATTCATGTATTTCATGCCTACTATGTGTCTGGCTCTGCACTAGGCTCTAGCCTTAGATCAGTGAACAAAATGGACTATAAGCCATGAACTCTACCCTCATGGCTCTTACAACCCCATACGAGAAACAAGTCCAAAAACCATGAAGGAAAACTGCAGAGCACTAAGAGTGCACCATCTATGCAGGTGAGCCAGTCTGTGGGGTCAGAGAAGGCCTAATTATAGCAGTTGTACATGAATTACTATTATCTTGGTAATTTTAGAGATACTTTAGCTTTTTAAATTGTTTTAATTCTCCTTATAAAATGCTTCCACACACATCTCATTTATTTCCCAAATATCCTGAGACATAAGCAAAGAGAGTTATTAATCCCACCATAAAGGTAAGGAAACTGAGATTCAGAGAGGGTAGGTAATTTATCCATGGTCTCATAACTGGTAGCAATTAATACAGTCAATCAAGGTTTTAACTCCCCATACAATAGCAGGTCCCACCAGCACCACTTCTCTGCCTCATACAGAGGACTAAGGAAGCAACAGCGGGGCTCTTTTCTTCTCTGTTGGGACAGAGAAGGAAGGCAGGTAGGCTCATCAGTTCAGAGAATCTTATGCACTGCTGCCAATTCTGAGTTTAAATGCCATAAAGTTATAACAAACATAAAGAAATAAATAACTAAGTTTCTAATAACATTAACTTGTCCACTTACCAAGAATACAGTACAGGTACCCTCAACTTATGATGGGGTATGTCCTGATAAGCATATGGTAGGTCAAAAATATTATAGGTCAAAAATGGATTTAATACACCTAACCTACCAAATATCATAGCTTGGCCTCGCCTACCTGAAACGTGATCGGAACACTTACATTACTAACCTACAGTTGGCAAAATTCTCTAACACAAAGCCTATTTTGTAATGAAGTACAGAATGATTGTATGGGTAATCAAAGTTTGGTTTCTACCAAATGTGTGTCTCTTTCACACCACGGTAAAGTCTAAAAATTGTTAAGTCTGCATAGTAAGTTGGGGACTGTCAGTACTCTCTTTTGAATGACTTGAAAGTCATATGAAGAAATGCTTTCTAGTGACTGAGTACTTTCCATGGTTTTTTATTTGTCAAGTTCACAAACAAAACATTACTGCTTTTGCAGACAAGCCTCCCATGGCTTGGGGAGCACCAGAACACAAGCCCAAGTTCCTCGAAGGGGAGTGGTGAAGTCAGGTCACACAGGACCACATAGAAGATGGGACAAATCATAATAAGACTGCAACATTTTAAGTCTCATTTTTCCTCAATTTGACTGCAGTTGTGCCAGCTTCCCAGCATTTTAAGTTCTTTCTAGTGCACTTTTCCACCTTTACATTCATGGAGAAAAAAGATTTCATTTATTTAAAATGCAGTTCCTTTTGCAAGCAAAAACTCCTTCCCTGCAAGTTTGATTGAAGAATGCACTCCCAACCAGATTTGCACTCAAAGTTTCCAGGGAGCAAAGGAAGATTTCCACAGGTATAAAAAAGGGGTGTTGTGTGTGTGTGTGTATGTGTGTGCATGCATTCCTAAACTAAAACCAGACATGGAGATTATAAAAACAGGAAAACATAAAAGAGACTTTTTTCTTGCTGTCGATAACATTATTTTTCATTATTTAATGCCAACAATACATAATTATATTCTTATGTAAAATTTTTCAAATAAAAACAAATATATACAGAAATAAAACCACAGTTCCCTTGCATTTCATACGTACAAATACAAATCCCCTCCCTCTCCACTGTCCAGGGCTTTGTGTTCAGTCTTTTGTTCTATTTCTATTCTATGTATTTTCATATATATGCACATACTTATAATACTTATACATATGTATCTTCGTGGTTTTTTTCATAAATAAATCATCTTTATAAGTTGTTCCACAACTTGTGTTTTTCGATTTAATGTCTTCAAAATCTTACTT
Organism: Galeopterus variegatus; assembly: GCF_000696425.1. Taxonomy (NCBI): domain Eukaryota; kingdom Metazoa; phylum Chordata; class Mammalia; order Dermoptera; family Cynocephalidae; genus Galeopterus; species Galeopterus variegatus. The sequence goes on along the minus strand of NW_007729406.1, from coordinate 239,214 downwards.
TGTCAGTGCACACAGAGCAACCTCATTCTTTTGTAAGGACTGCTTAGTATTCCAAAGTATTACTAACTCACAATGTGTTTACTTACTGAGATTTTGTGGTGCCACCACACAGATTTTCCACTAAAAAACCTGCCACTTTCGGCAGATTTCATTCTAGCTCTCTGTCTCATGACTACCTTTAAATATATTAAACTTCAGTTCTTGACATTTCAAAGGCAGCCTACTAAAGCAGAATGGAAGTTTCAATTCATTATTTTTATTTTATTAGAGAGCTGTACATTTATAAAGATGAAGTCTGTGACACCTGAAAAATAAAGCCAATTGAAAATCCATGTGTGTTTTAATACAATTGATTCTCAATTTTCAATTAGAGTTACACATATAAAGAAAAAACAGTATAATCATCTGCTCACCTTGAAATAGCATTCATAAAATACCATTGGTAGAAAGAGTTTTATTGCTAAAATGTTTAGAGTACATAATTTTAACCATTATAAACAATTGATTTTCTCTAGTGTTTAAATTTTCACATTTTATAAAACTCTTAAGTACTCCCTCATTGCCAAAACAGCCTTACCTTGGATTTCTTTGAGAAATTATTTCAAGAACATTTTTTTATTTTGGCATCTGTCCTCTGAGGGAGATGGCCTTCTAGTCCTAGCAAACTGTCATCATTGGAAGTTAATGTGTGCAACTCACTAAGTAGGAATAAATTAATGATTCACTAGCAAACCCCTATCTCACTCTCATTTCAATCCACAATTTACTTTCAAACCTCATCCAAACCAAAGTAGTAGAAGTCTGCACTGAAGAAAACCTCTAAAGCATCACTAGAAAACCAGAGCTGTACATTGTGGGAGAAAGGGGTGGCTGAGAATGTGCCAATTACTTTCTAAAACCCCATGTGGAAAATAAGCAAACAAAAAAACAGACTACAAGATCAGACGAACTAATTGTCATTGGCTAGGAGTAAATGGCCCCAGGGTCATCAATTCACAGGAAATAAAATAAAGTCACTAGAAGTGGCACTCTAATGTTTCACTGCCCAACTCAAATTTTGTTAAGAATTATACTGAAATAATAAATATGCACTTGAAATTTTGTTGTGGTTATATTAATATGAATTGGAATATTGCTTTTTTGCCATTTTTTCAAGAAAGGTATGACCAGGACTAGAAAAAGGAATGAATATAATTTTTCCCCCTTCTCTTTCTCCCTCCCTCCTTTTCTTTCTTCCCCTCTTCATTCCTTTTCTCCATCCCTCCTTCTCTTCTCTTTTTGATAGAGAAACCTCTAGCATAGGTTTTCTCAATCTCAATACTATTGGCACTTAGGGCCAGATCATTCTGTCCTGTGGGAGCTGTCCTATACATTGCAGGAAGTTTAACACCATCTCTAGCCTCTACCCACTAGATTATGGGAAGAAAGAATTTCTGATCTTGATAACAGCAATTTTGAAATAATACAAGAAGAAAAAAAAGAAATGAAATGAAAAAAGAATTTTAAAAGTTTAACAAAGAAAGCATACAAGATTTATGGAATACCATGAAGCAAACAAATATTCAAATTATGGGCATTCTAGAAGGACATGAAAACAAAAAAGATATTAAAAACATATTTAAGGAAATGATAGCTGAACACTTTCGTAGTCTTTGGAAAGATACAAACATTGAAATCCAGGAAGCTCAAAGATTTCCAAATAGGTTCAATTCAAAGAAACTTCTCCAAGACAAATTGTAGTCAAACTGCCAGAAGTTAAAGACAAAGAATTCTAAAAACAGCTACAGAAAAGCATCAAGTTACTTATAAGGGAATCCTCATTAGACTAACAGCAGATTCCTCAGCAGAAACCCTGCAGGCCAGGAGAGAATAGGATAATATACTTGAAGTATTGAAAGAAAATAATACTGCCATCCAAGAACATTATACCCAGAAAAGCTACTCTTAAGAAGTGAAGGAGAAGTAAAGTCTTTCTCATATAAAAAAAAAAAAAAAATTAAGGGAATTCATCACCACCAGATCACCACCTTACAAGAAATGCTTACGGGAGTCCTACATCTGGAAGAGAAGGAATGGTAACCAACATGAAAATGTCTGAGAATATAAAACTTCCTGATAAAATAGGTACACGAATTAGAAAGAGAAAGGAATCAAACCTCATTACAGAAAACCACCAAGTAGCAAGGATAAATATTAAGAGAGAATAAAAGGAACAAAGAATACACAAAACAATCAGAAAACAACAAACATAAAAATAGGAGTAAGACCTCACATATAAATAATAACCTTGAATGTAAACATATTAAATACCTAATTAAAAGACATAGACTGGGTGAACAGATTTAAAACAACATGACCCATCCATATGCTGCCTACAAGAAACACATAGACTGAAAGTGAAGAGATGGAAAAAGATATTCCACATAAATGGGAAACAAAAGCAAGCATGGGGAGCTATATTTATATCAGATAAAGCGGACTAGAAACAAAATCTGTACTAAGAGATAAGGAAGGGCATTACATAATCATAAAGGGATTGATACAGCAAGAGGATACAACAATTATAAATACATATGTACCCAACATTTGAGCAACAATATATATAAAGCAAATATTATCAGGTCTAAAAGGAAAGATAGACACCAATGCAATAAGTTGGGGATTTTAAAACCACACTCTCAGCATTAGACAGATCATCAATACAGAAAATCAACAAAGAAATACCAGATTTAAACAGCTCCTGAGAGCAAATGGGCCTAACACACATATACAAAATGTTTCATCCAACAGGTGCAGAATACGCATTCTTCTCATCAGCACATAAAACATTCTCCAGGATTGACCATATCCTAGGCCACAAAACTAGTCTCAACAAGTTTTAAAAAACTGAAATCAAATTTTCTTTTCTCACCGTAATGGAATAAGACTTGAAATCAATAACAAGAAGAACTTTTAAAACTACAGAAATATATGGAAATTAAACAACATGCTCCTGAATGACCAATGGGTCAAAGAAGAGATTAAGAAGAAAATCAAAACATTTCTTGAAACAAATGAGAACAGAAACACAACATATCAAAACCTTTAGGACACAACCAAGGCAGTAAGGAGAAAAGTTTATATCAATAAATGTCTACATCAACAAAAATAGAAATATTTCAAATTAACAACTTAAAAATGAATCTTAAGGAACTAGAAAAGTAAGAACAAACAAACCAAAAATGAGTGGAAGAAAAAATAATAATAAAAGTCAGAAAAGAAATAAATGAAATTAAGGCTAAAAATACAATACAAAAGATAAATCAAACAAAAAGTGGGTGTTTCAAAAATATAAACAAACTTTACAAACTATTAGCCAGACTAACCAAGGAGAGAGGAGAAAAGATCGAAAAAATAAGATCAGAAATGCAAAAGGAGACATTACAACTGGTACCAACAAAATACAAAAGATCATTGAAGACTATTATGAACAACTATATGCCAATAAACATAAACACATAGAGGAAATGGATAAATTCCTAGATACATATGACATACCAAGACTGAACCAAGAAGAAATAGAAAACTTAAATAGACCAATAACAAGTAATGAGATTGAATCAGTAATAAAAAGTCTCTCAAAAAAGAAAAGCCCAGGACCAGATAGCTTTACTGCTGAATTCTACCAAACATTTAAAGAAGAATTAATACCAGTACTTCTCAAACTATTTCAAAAAATTGAAATAGATGGAATTCTTCTAACTAATACTACAAGACCTGCCCTGATACTACAAACATTACCCTGATATCAAAACCAAGCAGGGACACACACAAAAAGAAAACTACAGGGAAATATCCCTGATGAAGCAAAAGTCTTCAATAAAATACTAGCAAACTAGAACAGCACATCAAAAAGATTATATAGTATGATCAAGTGGGATTTATTCCAATGATGCAAGGATGGTTCAACATACTCAAATCAATAAATATAATACCACATCAACAGAGTGAAAGAAAAAAACTGTGTATCATCTACATAAATGCAGAAAAAGCATTTGATAAAATTCAACATCCATTTATGGTAAAAAAAAAAAAAAAAACTCATCTCAGAAAATTAGGTATAGAAGGAAAGTACTTTAATGCAATAAAGGCTATATACAAAAAATCCACAGCTAACATCATACTAAACAGGGAAAATCTGAGAGAATTTCCCCTAAGAACAAGAATAAGATCTCACCACTTTTATTCGACAGACTACTGGAAGTCCTAGCCAGAGCAATTTGGCAAAAGAAAAAAATAAAGTGCATTCAAATTCAAAAGGAGAAAGTCCAATTGTCCCTGTTAGCTGATAGCATGATTTTATGTAGAGAAGCCTAAAGCCAAAAAGTAAACTCCTAGACTTGATAAACAAATTTAGTAAGTTGCAGGATATAAAATCAACATACAAAAATAAGTAGTGTTTCTACACACCAACATGGACTTGCAGAAAAAGAAATCTGGAAAGCTATGCCATTTAAAATAGCAACAACAACAACAAAATACCTAGGAATAAATTTAACCAAGAGGTAAAAGATCTCTATGATGAAAACCATAAAACACTGATTTAAAAAGTTAAAGATGCAAACAAATGGAAAGAAATCCCATGTTCATGAATTGGAAGAATCAATATTGTCACAATGAACATACTACCCAAAGTGATCTACAGATTCAATGCAATCCCCATCAAACTATCAATGGCATCCTTCACAAAAATAGAAAAAAAAAATCAAAAATTTGTATGGAACAAGAGACCCTAAATAGTCAAAGCAATCCTGAAGAAAAGGAACAAAGTAGTGGGTATCACACTTCCTAAATTCAAAATATACTACAAAACTATACCAATCAAAACAGCATTGTACTGGCACAAACACAGACACATAGACCTGGGACATAATAGAAAATTCAGAAAAAACATCCACATACCTAAAGGCAACTGATTTTTGACAAATGCCTGAAGAACATACATTGGGGACAGGGCAGTCTCTTCAATAAATGGTGCTGGAAAAACTGGAGATCCATAGACAAAGTAATGAAACTAGACCCTTATCTCTCACCACAGACCAAAATCAACTCAGTATGAATAAAGACTTAAATGTAAGAGACCAAACTATAAAACTTCTAGAAGAAAACATAAGGGAAACACCTCAGAACACAGGTCTGAACAAAGATTTTATGAATAAGACTTCTAAAGCATAGGAAACAAAAGCAAAAATAAACAAATGGTATTTTATAAAACTAAAAAGCTTCTGTACACCAAAGGAAACAATCAATAGAGTGAAAAGAGAACCCAAGGAATGGGAGAAAATATTCGCAAACTATGCATCTGACAAGGGATAAGTATCCAGAATATACAAAGAACTCAAACAACTCAATAGTAAAAAATAATAACAGTCATCATCATCATTTAAAAATGAGCTGAATAGAAATCTCAAAAGAAGATATATAAAGAGCCAACAAGTATATGAAAAAATGCTCAGCATCACTAATTGTCAGAAAATGCAAATTAAAACCACAATGAGATATCATCTGACCCCTGTTAGAATGGCTATTATCAAAAAGACAGAAAATAACAAATGCTGGTGAGGATGAGGAGAAAGGAGGGATGGGAATGTAAATTAGTGCAGTCAGTATGGGAAATGGCCTGACAATTTCTCAAAAAACTACAGATAGAGCTACCGTACAATCCAGCAATCCCACTATTAGCCAAAGGAGATGAAATCAACATGTTCAAAGGATGTCTGCACTGCCTTGTTTATTATGGTTCTATTCACAACAGCCAAGAGTTGGAGCCAACCTAAATGTCCATCAACATTTTATTATGTGGTATGTGTACTCAATGGAATACTACTCAGCCACGACAAAGAATGAAATTCTGCCATTTGCAGCAAATTGGTTGAGCTTTGAGAAAATTATGTTAAGTTAAATAAGCCAGGCACAGAGAAAAAAGTTCCACATATTCTCATTCGTATGTGGAAGCTGAAAAAGTTGATCTTACAGAAGTAAAGAATAGAGTAGTGGTTACTAGAAACTAAGAAGGGGAGGAAAGTGGGTGGTGGGAGAAGGTTGGCCAATGAATACAAAATTGTAGAGAGATAGGAAGAATAAGATCTCCATAAGTATATATAATTATCATGAGTCCATTAAGAAAAAATAAATTAAAAAGAAAAAAAAATTCAGAGAAAGAAACAGATTAGAGGTTACCAGAAAAAGGGAAGAAAGAATAGTGAGAAGTTACTGCTCAACAGGTACAGAGTTCATGTTTAGGGTGATGGAAAAGTTTTGGAAATAGAGGTTGTGGTTACACTGCATTGTAAAAGAAGTTAATTCCATGTACTAGTATGCTTAAAAATGTTTAAAATGGAATTTCTTATGTTATATACAATTTACTACAATAAAAAAAGAAATGCCACATGAGAAAAAATTATTTTAACCCAAATTATTCAAAATATTACACTTTCGACATGTAAACAATATAAAAATATTAATAAGATTTTTACATTTTCTTGGTAATCTCTTCAAAATCTGTTGCTTACTGCATATTTCAATCTGATCTACCCACATTTCAAGTACTCAATAGCACATGTGGCTAGGCTGCTGTACTGGTTTGGGGAGGGTTAGACTAAGGACAGAGGACAGATAAGGGCATTACACATTTAAAGAATTCCCACCCTTACATCCCCTATAAGGTGTCAGTTATGTGTTTGAATGTCTCGCTTCCTCATTAGATTGGATCTTTATTAGTGCAAGTTCTATAGTTTGCTAATCATTGTATATCCACACAATTGGAAGTGCTGTATATTTATCAAACAGAAGCATGAATACAAAAATAAATAAGTGCATGAATGAATGGAAGAGTAAAATAAAATGAAAACCAAATAGCGGACTTCATTTTTTTTTAACCTTGGAGAAGCAGATGAGTTTGAAAATCCAAAACCTCTATAGTAAGATCATCTGGCTGTTGAGAGAAGAGTGTCAGAGCAGTTACAGATGCACAGCTCTAGTCTCCTGCTGTCAATCTGATAAAATCCTGAATGTTTTTACATTAAAAATGTGCATTACATTTTTTTATGTATTCACATCCCCGTGTAGAATGACAAGATTTTATAAAATTGTTTTTAAACTCTCTTTAGGATAGCATTTAGTAAAATCATTTTAGGAAATCTTACAGAATTAATAACAAAAGAATGGACAATTGATAAAAATGCTAAGTTCTGGATTGAGAGTAACACGTCAGGAGTTTGAACGTCAGTTAACATTCAGTTAAAGGGTGATTAAATATTCTTAGTTGTTTGATCTATTTTGAGCATTATTCCTGAGACACTCTGGTTCTTCTTAAAATGTCAAGTCCAGACAAGGCAAAACATTTCAGACATTCTAACAAGCACTGGAGACAGTGAAATTATTAACCCTCTTAACAGACATTGCAGTTACAAATCTGTTCATTATACTAAATTTTACAAGCACATATTATCAACTCCCTTTTATAAGTCATTTTTATATGAAGGCTCATTATTAATCAATCAATGCCCAGCTTCTACATATACATATGTACACGTGGGTACACATACATATAATTAAATTTAAACACAGTGTCACATGAGTTCCTGTTAGACCTTATCTTTCTAATTTTAGTACATATTCCCAGATTTTTAGGTCAAATTCATTTTGATTCTGACATCTACTACATCAGCTAGTAGCTAATATTCCTAGCTTTATGACAGTCACCAATCCAATGAGCACATTCATATCCTCATCCAAATGTTTATGGGAATATTAAACAAATCAGAATTTAGGAGGAATTCTGTGGAGTGCCACTATGTGCAGCAGTTCTCAAATTTCATGTGCATGAAAATTGCCTTGGGGAGTTTTTTGAAATGCAGACTTCTGTACCTCTCCTTCAGAAATTCTGATTCAGTAGGCCTGGGGTGGGCCTAGGAATATAAATTTTCAAAAAGCACCTGTGGAAATAAATGAAGAACACCCAAATGAGAATAAGCAAAGGCTATTATTGATTCAGAGCTTGCTATAGCAAGGGAGTCAATCACCACCTTTCATTTGACAGAGACTCAAAGGCAGGCAGAGGAGAGGGAAAGCTTTATAATGAGAAAAAAGAGGAAGACTTCAAATATGCCCTGATTGAAGGCTGTTTTCATAGAGAAGCTACAGATGGCTAACAAAAGCAGAGCATCCCACATGAGTAGTCAGAAGTGTATATTAGGCTTTCGCCAGTTTGTTCTGACATGGTCCTAACGTGGAAGCAGGGGCAAAAATTAGAGAAGCTGTCAAATATTAATCAACTCCTGGCCACTTGGGGCTGATTGTACAGGTGTTATTGTTTGGCTTCCTGAACAAATGGATACAGATAATAGTCTAACTCCCTGGACTGGTTACTCTAAGTGGTAGGTTGACTTCCTGGGCTGGTTGCTGCAGATTGGGTCAGAGTTCTATTTTTATATACAGTCTATTATCCATTTGTATATTGTCTCTTACACCCCAAGAAATTCCAGCACAGCAAGTTCTCGAAAATAACATGCTAGACATTTAAAGCATTTATCCTTATCCTCCCAGTTGACTCTGATTAAGCTATGTTCTCAGTTAGTTGACATTTTTCCATATAACCCAAGTCCCAAGGATATTAAGATAGAATGACATTGGAATAATCATTCATTTGTATAACCCTTCTCAAGTACAGTGTTTTCACATTCTTTTTCACATTTAATTCTAATATCACCATCATTTATAAAAAACATAACTCTATATTCTCAGGCTAGTGGATTCTATTCATGTGTGGTAACTTGCCTATTATATGTTAAAGATAAGTTACACTTGTAAAACATAAATGGGCATAAAAGGCATAGGAAGTTTATCTGAACATATTTCACCACCAAAAGGATGAGGCATGTATTAGGGATGAATTTATCCAGATACGGTCATAGAAAAAATATAGACCAAATCTATTAAAATCCCTGATCACTATATACCTATTATAATGCCAAAGGGGAAAAAAAAATGATAATACTAAGTGCTGGTGAGAATAAAGAGAAAAAGACTCTCATAAATGCTGGGGGTAGTAAAAAGTGGTTCAGCCACTTTGGAAAACAGTTTGGAAGTTTCTTATAAAGTTAAATATTCACTTATAATATGACCCAGAAATGCTACTATTAGATATTTACCCTAGAGAAACAAAAACTTATATTCATGCAAACAACTCTATGTGAACACATAGCAGCTTTATTCATAAACACCAAACCCTGGAAATCCCCAGATGTCCTTTAATGGATGAATGGATAAATAAACTGGGTTACATCCATACAATGGAATACTACTCAAAAATTAAAAAGGAAATAAACTTTTGATTCAAGAAATAACACATGTGAATCTTAAATGTAGTTTGCTAGGTGAAAATCTATATGGTGTATGATTGTATTTATATGATATTCTGGAAAAGTCAAAACTATAGAGATGGACCACATACCAGAGGTTACCAGAAGCTTGAGGAAAAAGAGGGAAAGACAGCTACAAAGGAACTATAATGGTGAATACATGATTCCATACATATGTCAAAATTCATGGAACTGTATACCACAAAGAGGAAATTTTTACTGTATGGAAATTCCTTAAATCAACTAAGATATAGAAGGAAACCAAGATATAATGCAGTCTGTGACAAATGAATCTAATTGTATCATGAATGAATAACATAAGCATGCAGATAGGGTAGGGAAGAAAGGAGCTGACCTAAGTAACTTTGCAAAACAGTGATTTGACTTGATAATGTAAGACAAAAGACAAAATGAACTATACAAAAACACAACACTCTAATTGGTAAATTTGCTTCTCACTGTGGTAAGGGTTAACAATTCTGCAACTGCTTTGCATGTATACTAGGGTTGAACAAATATGCAAATAAATTGTAGATATGAAAAAAAAATACCTGGAGTTCCTATACTTGAAAAAAGAAAGGCAAAGTTTGCCAATTAGAAAAAAATACAAAGTTACTTATGTCTAAGAAATGACAAAAAATATAGCATGAAATTTGGGTCCTAGAGAATAAAAAATCAATACAAAGGAACTGGGCATTTCTAAAAATGATACAAATAATGCAAATAATTTCTCTCTGCTTTTCATTTTGAGCCTATCTATAGTAAGAGTGGTCAATGATACGAAAAAAATCTAATAAACTCTTATAACTATTTCAAAATAGCAGCAATAAGTAAAATCATCAATCAGAAAATTTTAATATCTAATAAGATCCTATTACAATCTCCCATTAAAAGCAGCATACTGAATACAACAAGAGATAGTAAAATATATAAGTGCCAGATGATCAATGGTGATGACTTTCTTGGAGTGTTATAAAAAGAAAATAAAGGGCCGGCCCATGGCTCACTCAGGAGAGTGTGGTGCTGATAACACCAAGGCCACGGGTTCAGATCCCATATAGGGATGGCCGATTAGCTCACTGGGTGAGCGTGGTACTGACAACATCAAGTCAAGGGTTAAGATCTCCTTACCGGTCATCCTTTAAAAAAAAAAAAGAAAGAAAATAAAGAACCACTAACTTAATTCCAGAGTGAGGTTGCTCTAGTTCTTTTCAATGGTATTAGCATAGACAAAATGAAAAAAGCTGTATTGTAGGACTATTTCAACTATTACAGATGAGGAAGATTCCTCCCTCCCCTCATTTAACTTCATGTGTCAGAGGTGAGATCTGCACTGAAGAGTTGCCTGACCACTTTTCACAACATTTAGTGATGAGCTACACTCTCTGAGGTACTGAACACTTTCCTGAAGTTTTTGAGCCCTATATTCTATTTTTAGTCACTATATTCTCATTTAATTCAGAATTAATCAGTGTTTTGTAATCCCATAAAAGGTTTCCTGTTTGGATCCTATAGTATTCATCAGAAATGCAAAGGGGTCACTAAGTAACCCACAACACCTTAAGAATCACTGCTTTGAAGTTAGAATTTTGAGTAATGGTCTTGCCATTTCCTTGTTGTAAACAAATATCTTGCTTTCTCTGGGTGTAAAAATGCTAATAATTATCCCTTTCCTGCTCATTCCACAGGATTATCGTGACGACCAATGAGATTGTGGTGGTATTAAGGTTTTGTGGTCTCATTACACAACAGCAACACAAATCAGAGTTGCTATAAAGACTGTAACTATTTACAAGAAAATTCTTGACATAAACAAAAATTTTAAAAAACTCTTTTTATAATGATAAAAGCATTATGTAATGACCTGTTTGCTACATTGATCAAATGATGTGATTCTGAAGACTGATAGAACTATTAAAATGCCTTCTTCCAATCATAAGATATTCAATAATGAAAAATGCAATTAAATTATGGTATAGTATAGTTAACTCAAATAATTTACAAATATCAAAAATTAATTATGAGATAAAATGGAAGTCATCATACCTCTCTTATTTTCTTACTTTACTAAAAAACAAATAAGCACAAACATTCATTCACACAAAGATAGTGAATTTTTTTTCGTTCTTCAAAGTGTGCCTCTGGGTCATTAGAAGGATATTAACGCTGAACATAAAAGAAATGTGTTCTTAGTGGTGGAATTCTGCCATCAGGGAAGGATTGATTGGCCTCCTTTCAATCGCACCAGGTAGGCAATTATATGTTCTTATATAAAGCTACATCTGCTTTTGTTAAGTCAATGAAAGCAAAGAAAACAAAGGGTCTTTTGTTAATCCTGGAGACCACATGATATAAAGAGAAAACACTGGGAAGAAGGTCAGGAGGCCTTCTTTCTACTCTCAGTTCTGCCCTGTTATTAGCTACTCTAGACCTCAAACTTCTTCACCTATAACACTTGTCCTACCTATTCTATAGGGTGTGAATGTGTGTGTGTGCTCATGTGCAGAGAAAGAGAGAGACAGAAGGAATCAGAGAAAGACACAGAGAGAAGGGGACAGAGATGTCAAATAAAATAAATGCAAAAGTGCTTAAATAGTAGAGTTTTTCAAAAGATTGTAATTTTACATTTTGGAACTATTTGCATCACATGATAAACCTGGTGATTAAAATAAATGTGCTCTCATAATCTTAAGATCAAGTTTTTTAAGATTGTCATCTCTGGGGAGTTAAGAATTTATCTGCTATCATTTCTTAAAAATGAAAAACTTCCTTTTCTGGAGAAGCGCTGTCCCTGATCAGAGGGGAGCTCTTCTGCTCCAGGGAATCTACTTCTGCTTCCTTAGTCTTCTGTGTCAGCATAATGGTGAGTAATTGAAGTATAGTTTTGGAACTTTCTCGTCCTCTATCAGCACTGTCTTGGGAATCTGAGTGTCCCTTCCATTGTTCTAGGGCACTGCAGCAATGGCCAGCCTACTTCTCCACGGGTCCACAGTCTAGACAGGTCACTTAGGAAGGTCACAATCACTCTCAACCTCAGTTTCCTCACCCAAAAATGAAATTATGTTAGGTTATGTCTTAGATCTCTTTCTTCCTTAAAATTCCTTATCCATATCCATGTTTAGAAAGCAACAAAAAAAGAAACCATGCTTCCTTGGCTGCATGTGGGAAATGCTCTTGTGGTCCCTGAAAACATCAGAGCTGCACCACGTAAGGAGGCTTCTGAGTCTCTCTGAGGAATGTGCCCAGATTTTATGGGGCCTGAAGTTTATACCACTGGGGTGGAAGACTCTTGAAGAAAAATAATAACCATATTCTGAATAAAAAACTAAGCACAAAGGTAAAAATGTATTTAGAAAGAGAAAACAGATCACAACAAAATTATAAATTTTAAAATGTTGACAAATACAACAAACATCACAAAATCAAAAAAATGATGTTTTTATTAATTAGCTGCTGACACACTTCTATAATACTTTGTTCTACTTTTTTAGTTTCATGTTTTTTGCTTCTTTGTGTGACAGTGGAATTAAAATATTTTACACAAAGAGTAGAATTATAACTCAATCTTTTCCCTATCATGATTAATCAAAAGTTATTTTTATCATTTATGGCTGGGATGCATAAAACATGTGACACTGTTTGGGAAGTCACATGTTTTATGCATCCCAGCCATGAATAATAATGCATTATTGTGTTACATTGTTGCATGCATTTCTGTTGTGACAAGGCACTGTTAAGAACCAAATACTCCACTTATACCTTTGTCCATCTTATAAATCGAAGAATTACTTCTCACAGCTATTTCTGTCATTAGAATGGCTAGCAATAAGTTCACTATGCATGAAAGTGGCTTTAAATCACATAAATGTATCCCACTGAACTCAAATAAAACGTATCCCTAATTCAACTTTCCATTAGCTGAATCCTAACAGCACCTGTGATCACTCCAATGCCACCTGACTATAGGAGAAGCACTTTGGAGGGAAAGTAGAAGTGGGAAGACATAGAAGGTTTAAACCGTGGTTAGAATATTGTAACTTTGAAATTTTACATTAAAAAATATCTGCTGTCAGTGCTTTGGAAGTTATCACATGAGAGTCCTTGAAGGTTGTGCTTTAGTAGCTTCATGGCCTATCTTCCTCTGTCCCTTCAATTGGCCCCAGCCTTCCCCAGTCATCGGCAACCTGAGTAGAACAGAAACCCAGGCTACAGCTCTAAGAGGAGACACTTGGGAGTGGAAACTGGAAAGTCATGGGAAGGAGCAAATTCTAAGAGTTCCTGGAACAGCTCCTAAAAGTAGTATGAACGAAGTCACCACATCCACCCTGTATTAACAATACAAAAATGGACAGCTCCTTTCCTAGACAGAAGAACAGGAAATGGCCAAGACTGGGCTACGACAGGATTCTGTTAAGGGGACCAGAGCACTTCTATGCACCAGAGGCTACTGCCAAATGCAAAATGGAATAATTATTCAGAGCTATGATCAATTACTGGTGTGTGTTAGGGCATATGGTAAGGAGATACCATACGATTCAGATATTTAACACCCCTGCTTTGATACGCCAGTCTAAATCTGAGAACATAGGCAAAGTGAGTTGGAGATAGTTTATAGGGATTCAACCTACATCCATGAAAATAGTGATCAACACACACACACACACACACACACACACACACACACACACACACACAGAGGCACGTAAGAACAAGCAGAGAATACAGTTCAAATAAAAAACTATACATCTGTCCAAGTCAGGTACATACTAGAAGGAATTAAAAAGTAGCATAATCAAGAAAGGAAGAACTTCTTTCTCTCCTAAGCAAACTCAATGGTATGGGCAGGTAAGTAAGCAGTTATGTTCTATTCTTTAGACCTAAGAAGAATTTTCAAATACAATTCATGGCTGCAGAACAACTAGAAGGATCTGCAAAATTTTCTAGTTTTAACAGATAAAAAGATAAAACATATTCTCTGCCCTCATAGTTCATAAATTTAAATAGGAAACTATTTTAGGTCACAGACTCTAACATGGTGATTTGCTTACAGCAATTTTATTGAACTACAATCAGGAACAACACCCATGATGAAATGACAGAAGCAGAACTGGGCATGTGGAGAAGCTCACCTACAAGGCAGTTGCAACAGAGCCCTTAGCCAATTCCACAGAATGCTCTGAAACTGAGAGAATCCTCAGTGTTATGCCTAAGTAAGGCAATGGGATCTCTGAACTCCCACAGTGGACCAGTCACTGGATAGAGGCTGTTCCTGGGAAGGAGTATATAACCTTGTGTGAAGCAGCTCCCTTTAAGTAGAGGGCAGTTCCCAGAGAGAGACCCAGCTGTTACTAGCAGATGGTGGTATGAATGCCATTGTCCTAAAGAGGCAACAGGCAGCATACTGAAGTGTTCACTACAGACCACATGAGTAAATAAAAGTAAAATCTAAGACAGCACTATAAGCTCTGGAATACTATAAGCCCTAGTTGATGGGTCAATTGCAAGATGAGTGTAATATTCAGCAGAGAGAAAGCATCTTTCTGATCATCCTCCTCTATTTGAGTCTTTTTCCTGAACCAAGATTACATGGCCTTCAAAATTCCATGTTAAAATATCAATGTGTCCCTTGGAAATTGTGAGGCACTGATCTAAAGGCACTAATGACCATTTTTAAGAATAAACTGAAGATAGATATGCTACAAGTAAATATTCTCACTAGAAAATTACAGTGGCAGATTGTGTTCCCCAGAGGGTATCGTGAGGGCAAAGACTGCCCGAGAAGAAGATGACAAACAGCAAAAGTCACCCAGGGGAGTGAGAGAGTATTTCAGTCAAATTTCCTATTCCTTCCTATTTTTACTAGGCCAGCCATGCTGCTCATGTCCTGTTTTGAATATTCTATTTCTGTTTAACTACATTCTGTGATTCTGTCCCCCGATAGCAGATGCTTCACACTTGGCAAACTCTGTGGGCAATTGAAGGATTTGTTTACCTTTGCTCTGAAGCTCTGTGACACTTGTTCTTACATTCCCATACAGGCAACAGAAGGAGAATAAATGCATAGCATAGAGAAGCAACTACCGTTACCTCAAAATTAGGCTGGCTCAATGTGTGTTTTCCCTTAACTGCAATTAAATATTCTTTATAATAGTGAATGCCAGATAAGTGCAATGGTCCAAGAGAAAATAGAGAAAACAAATACTAGCAGTCACCATGTGGCAATCCCAGTTGTATTTGGGTATTATCATTAACTTTGCTTCTCTACAATTTACAGGGAAAATAATGTCATTCTCTAACACTATTCAGAAATCTTGCAAATTGAGTGTCAAATGAATTCAAGATTTGCACTTGAAAACTGTGGATAGAGACTGGGAATTAAGTAGGGTGGGACTGAGGAGTTTCCTCTGTTTTTCAAAATATATTCTGAAGAAAACTGCAGCTAGCACAGGGTAGAAATCTCAGTCAATAAGCTATGGTTTTATAAAGATGATTTGAACTATATTTCTTCTATTTTATATACGTTAGCTGAGTTTTTTAGATTTCAATTTTTAATTTCCAACACAGCAAACCACTTATATAGAGTACTGAAACTTCCTTGTCCTCTCTCTTTCCTACCATTGTACCTTTTTATTCTTGTAGATTGAGCTGAAGTTCAAATATACCTCTAAGTTGCTATAGCCAAAATAATCTTAGAAAAGATCTGTTTGACTTTATCATTTACGTGAAGTAAGGATTATTTTTTGTATTGCTTGCATTGTTTCTTTTATCATTGCTAATTTTAAAAAAGTGACAGTTTCTTAGTTATTTCTTTCAATTTATGTTTACTATGTCGTTAAGTATTTTCTTCCCAGATACGCAGACAGATATTTTTAAATGGTTGTCATTTTATACCCATGACCCAAAACTAGATGTTTTTGTTCAACCCAGGAGATTCTGGCTATACTCTGAGTCATTTTATGTTTCAATTTAGTTGACTTTTTTGCCTTTTCCTCAAAGCAAAGCAGATGACAATGGCCACTCTGGTCCCAATAGAATTTCAGGAAAACACAACGTACATAACACTTAGTTACCCTAAGATTAAATAGGTATTTGTTACATAAAATTCCCCTGTTGGTTATAAATTCCATTTTACAGTTTGTGAATTATTTTATATGTTTGTAGTACATCTGTGCACCAAAGTCAAGACTTAAAGTTCTTCCTAGTCTCTTTTATGTGTGGAAATTAATTATTTGGGACTGTAAGTAAACATAAGATTCTCAAGGAAAGAATTCTAGCACTGAGAGTTTCCTATAAACATCTTAGATAACACTCAATGAAGCATTTTATATGCTGTTAAGGTTTTCTACTATGCAATCTGTTTCAAATGGTTATTGAAATAATTTTTATATTTAAAAAAATTATATAATTGTTCATCTAAATAACAAAACTGGGACTGACACTATAAAACAGGCCACAGGCACGTATTGTATGATATGTATTACTCTTACTCATAACATTAATATTAACAATAGTCAAAGGAATTAAACTATTAATTTTTCATAATACCTAAAAAATGTCACATTATTGCAATAATTCAATCACAGAAAACACAAAGGATGTGGGATTTTCGTTGGATGCAAATAGAATTTAAACATGTGTGTTTCAGTATAACCATACTGGTATACTCATATGCTTTAGATGTAGCTTAGATTTTGCTCTAGCTATGTAAAATAATCTAACAAATTTTCCTCTTTGCATACAATGGGAATATTTTTGCAGTACGGTTTTTGTTCATCTGAGCTGAAGAAACTTTTATTCTGCCCAATTTTTTTTTCACTTCTAAACATTTTAATGAAAAAAAATAGTAAAACTTACCACCACTTTGTTTTCTACTTTGTCTCCCTTAACTTCCAACTTTATTTTCTTCTTCACTGCAATTTTTATCTCTCTTTTTTTTTAATTTTAATTTTTATTTTTATTTTTATTTTTTTTGTTTTTATTTTGTCAATATACAATGTAGTTAGTTATTGTGTCCCATCACCAAAACCTCCCTCCCTCCTCCCTCTCCCCCCTCCCACCCAGATGTGACAGGTGTACCTTCGACTTGATGATTTCCATTCCTTTGGATATATTCCCAGGAGTGGGATAGCTGGGTCGTATGGTAGGTCTATCTTCAGCTGTTTGAGGAACCTCCAAACCATTTTCCATAGGGGTTGCACCATTGTGCATTCCCACCAACAGTGTAAGAGAGTTCCTTTTTCTCCGCAGCCACGCCAGCATTTATCTTTCGGTGTCTTTTGGATTTTTGCCATCCTAACTGGGGTGAGATGGTATCTCAGTGTGGTTTTGATTTGCATTTCCTGGATGCTGAGTGATGTTGAGCATTTTTTCATATGACTGTTGGCCATTTGCATATCTTCTTTAGAGAAATGCTTACTTAGTTCTTTTGCCCATTTTTTGATTGGGTTGCTTGTTTTTTTCTTGTAAAGTTGTTTGAGTTCTTTATATATTCTGGATATTAGTCCTTTGTTGGATGTGTATTTTGCAAATATTTTCTCCCACTCTGTTGGTTGTCTTTTAGCTCTGTTAATTGTTTCTTTTGCTGTGCAGAGGCTTTTTAGTTTGATATAGTCCCATTTGTTTATTTTTCCTTTGGTTGCCTGTGCTTTTGGGGTCATATTCATGAAGTCTGTGCCCAGCCCTATTTGCTGAAGGGTTTCTCCTATGTTTTCTTTAATAAGTTTTATTGTTTCGGGGTGTATATTTAAATCCTTGATCCATTTTGAGTTGATTTTAGTACATGGTGAGAGATGTGGGTCTAGTTTCAATCTCCTGCAAATGGATATCCAGTTATCCCAGCACCCTTTGCTGAAGAGGGAGTCCTGACCCCAGTGAATAGGCTTGATGCCTTTGTCGAAGATCAAATGGCAGTAAGTGCGTGGGTTGATTTCTGGGTGCTCTATTCTATTCCATTGATCAGTGTCTCTGTTTTTATACCAGTACCATGCTGTTTTGGTTATTATAGCTTTGTAGTATAGTTTAAAGTCAGGTAGAGTAATACCTCCAGCTTTATTTTTTTTTGCTCAGCGTTGCTTTGGTTATTCGTGGTCTTTTATTATTCCAGATAAAGGACTGTATACTTCTTTCCATTTCTGAGAGAAATGTCATAGGAATTTTGATGGGGATTGCATCGTCTGCCCCATTTTTAATCCATCTTTTAAGACATGCTTTAGTCCAGTCTGAAGTGAATATCACTCCTATGGAAAAAAAGAGTTTTTATCACTCCAAAAAGACCACCTTTCTGTGCTTTCCCTTATACAATTTGGAGAATTTTTAGTTACAGAGAGCTACTGCCTTACCATAGACACATCCAATCACATTCTCTTATGGGGATTAGAACTCTGCCTGAGGTATTCCCCGTGCAAAAGTACCATGCTTAAAAGCAATATAACTGAGTCATGATATCCCTGATTGTGAAAGGGAGGGTTGAAGCACAGCCACACAGAAGTCAGTTGATCCCAAAGCTAATTCTTCCCACTTACCTCTTTAACACCAGATAAAACCAGGTATGTGCTGATGATAAACTACAGTGGCTTTCAAACATGACATATTTGTCATATCTATTCTTTATCCACGCATTCGCTAATGCAGGGCCTGCCTGCTGGACTCTTGCAACATGCCGTGTTCCTATCTTCTCCAACAGTAAAGAGGTTTTGGCTTTATTAGTGAGGATGGGCTAGGCTGGGATGTGGTAACAAATCAATGCTAAAGTCTCAATGGCTAAACAACACAAAGATTTATTTCTCACTCCCATGAAGTCTAACGGAAATCAGGTGACTGTCCAGGGCATCTGGCCTCCAAACAGTGACTCAGTAGTCCTGCTATGTTCATCCTGTGGTCTTGGCATCTCACAATTGCGGTAGAAGGGCTTACCTACAGATTGGTTGCTTTTCTGTGATTTGGCCCAGGCATTTGCATTCTCAACCTACCAGCCAGAACTAGCTGTACAGCTCTGGATCTGGAACCAGGAGAGGTGGTCCAGGGTGTCTTTCTGCTGGTGGAATTCTTGTTACACTCACCACTTTACCACTCTAAAAGTAGTTGTGTGAAAATTACAAGGGTTAATCTCTTTTGACCCTTTAAGTGAAGAGTGGACCTGGAATACTCACATAGGCATGTATCGAAGTGATTCCTCAGCTTGTTTGTTTTAATGAAATAAGTGTAGTTATTGAGTTATTATTGCTTATATAATACAAACCCTCATCATTAGATGACATTTTTCATTGATTATATTTTTAACCTTTTAGATTTTTAAAAGCTAAGTATCATATTACTTTGAAATTTCATTTAGAAATGCAAAGATTAATATTAATGGAGAAACAGTAATTTGCAATGCATCCTTTTCTCAGAGCCCCAGCTTCCCATCTTTCATTACTACTAGTAGGTGCTAAAATGACTGTTTATCTTTAGCGGTGATCAGTTCATCAGTCACTAATTAATTATTAATATCTGCAATGTATCTACCAGTCAGGCTAGAAAACACGGAGTCATCCTGCTCTTTCGCCCTTCTCATCTTTTATATATAAGCAATCGTTAAATTCTGTCAATTCTACCTTCTCAACATCCCTCAGATCTGTTCATTTCCTGGCATTTCCACTGTCACAATATCTTATTTCACATCCCTACATGGCTGTGAAAACCTCCTAACTGATTTCCCTGAATCTCATATTATACATTTTCAATCCAATCTCTACTTTTCATCTAGAATTTTATAAATACAGCAGTGTATGTGCTTGTGTGTGTATAAATTCAAACATGGTCACGTCACTGTCATGACCCAATAGATTAAGTCAAACTCCTGGCACTGCATATCAAGGCATGATATGTCCTGCTTACCTCTCCAGCTCCATCGCCACCAGCTTCACCTACTGCTGCTATTGACATCTACCTCTTCCCGGGATCACACTTGTCTCACTGTTGGAGAGATCCACATGCATCTCCTTATGCCTCAAATACCCTGACCTCATGGCTCCCACTTCTGACTAGTTTCTATTTATCCTTCAGGACTTGGTTTAGTAGTTATCTCTAAATGTGAGTCAGGTCCTCTTCCATAAGCTTTCACACTTTGTGCTGGCCCCATCACATCGTAGCTCTTGTCACACAAGATGGTAATCTCATCCTCGTGTGGCTCTCTCCAGCTACATAAACATTGTTCAAAGGATGGTCCAAAGAGCATCTTCTTCTGAATCATTTAGAGAGCTTGTTAAAGTTGTTGATCCTAGGATGCCACTCCAGAGCTACTGAATCAGAATCTCTGGGAGTGAGATCCAGGACTTCATATCTAAACACTTTACCCAGGTAATTCTAAGGGCTAATGAATTGAAGAACCATTACAGAATGCTGCAGGTCTTTTGGAGAAGGCTAACTAAAAGTATGAAAACTACCTGAGATTTATAAATCTACAGGTAAGCTGTTTAACCAAGTGTTTCTAATTTATCCATCATTGTCTTTTCTTGTGTTTCTTTTTAAGATTATTTATAATTATTATTTAACATGTGAAATTTTAAAACAAACTCTGATTTTTCTTCCTAGAATTATTTTGCATTTTTCTTAACATGAAAAAGTGACTTATAAACATTTTAAAATTTTTCTTTTAAAACGCCCTGCTAAAGTTGACTTTGTTGTTTGAATAGTTAGACTGTACAGATATTCCAGATATCTAAGGTACTACTATGTTTATTTTTCAGATTTATTCATTCATTTATTCAACAGATATTTAGGAAGCTCTGGTTATGTGTCAAGCACAATGTTTGGTACTGGGTATGCATTGGTAAACAAAAGAGACATTGTAGTTTCCTCCCTATGGAGCTCATATACTTGTTGAGACATAGGCATTAGACAAACAAACGAAAATATGTTGGAAATGTGGAGGAGGGCTGTATGCGCACATGTGTACAAAACATGGAGGGCTAGGAAAGAAATAAGTAGGAGTTAGGCTGGGACGACAAGAGTGGGGGCTTATTTATTGTCCTCTTACTGCCTCTCGGAGGAAAGAACATTGAAGCTGAAGCTGAAGGATGTGTATATTCATCAGTGAGAAAAGCTGAAGGAAGAATGTTCCAAAACAGAGGGTACAATAAGTAGAAAGGCCTGGGGTAGAAACTTGGGTGTCTAGAGATCTGAAAAAAGCTCATGATGTCTGAAGTACCCGGAGTGAGGGTGTGGGGAGTGCCCAAGATGAGGCTGGAGTCACAGGCACAGGTCAAGTCAGGACGGACCCTGCCAGCCATGGTAAAAGAATTCAAATATATTTTCTTCTAATTGCAATGGGAATTTACAGCTGGGTTAAGCAGGGGAGACATGTGATTGGGTTTATATTTTGGGGGAGATCGTTCTGTCTGAAGTGTAGAGAATGAAGTTTAGAGAAGGAACAGAACATTGAAGGGAGGAATTAGGTGGATATTGCAGTACAGACGTGAGAGGGTGGACTCTGATGTTGTCAACGAGAGGAAAACAGAGAGCAGACTAAGGTGTATTTTGGAGGTTAAATCAACAATAATTGCTGACCGGCTACACAGGGATGAGTGGGGTGAGGTGGGGTTAGGGAGGAAGGAAGCCAAGTTTCTGACTTAAAGAACGATGCCATTTATGCAACCAGGAAGCCTAAGAGAGAAACGAGTGGGAAGTGGAAGAGATCAGGAGAGTTCAGTTTAGGACATGTGAAGCTCAAGATGCTGCTAAGACATTTAAGCACAGATATCAAGTAGGCACCTGATTAATTGGTATAATATCTAAACTGCAGAGGAGGCTCGAAATAGTCTATCTCCACTGTGTCCTGAGATTAACTTTAGCAGCATTTCCATTTCTTTGTTATTATTTGCTTTGGTACTATTGCCCATTTTTACAATTAATGTAGGGATGAACCTCTAAATTTACCTCTTTACACTGCTGTGTCTCTTTCTACTCTGAAGAAACTCAGAAGACAGCACAAATATATTCAAATTCTAAAGTAATTACTAGTCCATCACCTTAACCACTCAGTCACAACTACAACTGCTCTAAAGTAATTTCATATTTGAACTGGAGTAAAATAAACATTTATATTTAACCCCCAGATGTTTCTGTGAGCAAAGCATGAATAAAAGAAATTGGCACTGGAATTTAACACAATATATGCATTTATTCTCATTTTATTGTTAAGCAGTCCTAATGTCTCTTCTTGACATTCTATAGATTCTAAATTAACTGCAAATTTGCAATGGCAGCTGTTTTACATGGACTAGGATAAATTAGTAACTGAGCTCAACATGCATTTATTGAGCATAAACTTGATGAATAACAATAACCATAGATAACTTTGATTAAGGGCTTACTAAGTTATAGACACAATGTTCAGTGTGTTTTTATATAATTTTTAGTTTGAATCTCATAAAAAGTCTAAGAAGTACTAGCATAATCCTCACTTCACAAGTGAGGAAACTAAGGTTTTACAGAAATTAAATAACTTCTCTAAAAGTACATATGCAGTTAGAAAGTGGCAAAAAGAGGACTCAAATACAGTTCTCCGGACACCAACATTTCTATTAGCCACGAACTTAGGCTGCCTAAAAACTATGGAGGACATGAAAGAATATAACATATTTAAAATGCTTATAATCCAGCCAAAGGAGGGGAATGTGAGGGAAGGGATTAAGATTCGTTGAGTGCCTGCCAGCACCCTTTTCTATATCTAAGGCTAAGAAACCTTTCCTCCTCCTTAAACCACCTTCCTTCTCCCCCTTGCTCCACATCCAAGAATATTCATATGAAGCTGGATTGGGTAGCCTCTAAGCACCATGAAGGTTAAGTTTGATAGAGGTGAGGCTGGAATCCTATGAGAGAGGCTGGGTTCCAATCTCAGGTTGGACACTGATGGAAGAACCAGAGCAGATATTCCAGATTGCTTAGGTGTCAAGGTAATGTCTACAAAACTTAGGGAAATAGAGCTTTCCGTGTGCTTAAGCCTCACTCACTGGAATTCTTCACTGGAATTTAGGTCTAAATCCTAGTTAATTTGTGTTATTTTTCCTGGCTTTCCCTCCTTTTTTCATACATCTTCCTCAGGGATTTTACTGGAAAAGCTAGCTGGATTCGGGGATTCCTAGGGCCATGATCTAGTAACAATATCACCTGTAATAGAGACCAATCCCATTATCCTTAATGCCCATGCTAGGACTTTGACTGTATTTATCCCCTGCTTCACAGTGCTTCCTTTGTTTGGTAGTATTATTGTGACTGCTTTACTGAGAGGCTCATAGTTTGAGAATTTAATAAGCTACAATTCAAGTTTTCTAACCCTAGAACATTCTTATATACTCAAAAACTACCGTCTCCTAGCTAACCCCCACAGATGCTGAGTGGTTGCAGGTATGTTATAGAGATAAGAGAACAGCTTCTGGTTTGAATCCTGGTATAACAGTATTCTAAGTGTATGACTATGAACAAGTCACTCAATTTTACTGTGCCTCAGTTACCAAAGGCATAAAATAGTAGTGATAATAAGAAAGGATCGTGGTAAGGACTGACGCTGAGTGGTTGCAGGTATGTTATAGAGATAAGAGAACAGCTTCTGGTTTGAATCCTGGTATGACAGTATTCTAAGTGTATGACTATGAACAAGTCACTCAATTTTACTGTGCCTCAGTTACCAAAGGCATAAAATAGTAGTGATAATAAGAAAGGATCATGGTAAGGACTGACCCAGGGCCTAACACACAGAAAATATTCTAGGTGCTAGTGCATATACCCACCTCACTTTGCACAAAGACTTTTACCTGTGATTACTAACCTGCTAGGAATTTTCTTAAGTCTTTATCTATATCGCTTCATTGTCCCTGTTACTGAAATAGTCAACAGGTTCCATAAAAAGACTGCCTATTGTTTCATTGTATTACTAATTCCATTTACACTTTGCATCTTTCATTTCAACCTCCTCTCTACCCATTTTTGTATGCATTTCTTTGTGTGTATGAAGATTATCGACCTGTATTTTCTACGGTTTGTAGGTGATTCCATGGTCAACAACTTTTTCAACATATACATTTTTTATTTTATCTTCATAAATATTCTCCAAAGTAAGTTTTATTATCCTTATTTTACAAGGAAGGAAAATATGTACCCAATGCTGTGTATTAAAGTTCATCACCAAGATTAAGACCACAACTATGCTGCTTCCCATGTTACTCAGAAAAAAACAATAATTACAAAATAAACTAGAAAGAATAATTAACTGCTAAAGGTGTTTTCCTTAAGTGCAAACATGATCCCAAGAAGAGAAGCTCAGAGGGAGTAAACACTTCTAAATTACTAAGGATGGCTTCAAAGAGACACACAAGCTTGACCTGAGGTTGAGGTTTGGTTAGATGGCAGACGAAAGATGGCTTTGCCCAACTACATGGAACCTGAAAATAAAAAGTGGCAAATGCGGGGCACAATGAGGAGTTCTTGCTCGAGCAAAGACTAACTGCTGGGAAGCTAGAGGAGGTATGGTTAGAACAAAAATGGGCCACTTTGTGAAAGATTATAAAAATGAAGTGAGGAATTTTGAAATTAGCAAAAAACAGCTTTGTCTTTGTGGTGATTTTCAACATGTTTTTTTTCTACTGGTGTGATGCTCATTCCCCTTGGCTTCATGGAAATTCTAATGCATCCCTCAAATTTCAGCTGAAATACTTTCTCTTCCCCAGAATCTCCAGGGGGAGTTCAGCACATCCTCCTCTTTTTCTCTATAGTACTTAACTAGGAGAGTGCAGCACTTCTCCCATTAACCTAGTGATTCCTCACCTGTTTGTGTCCCCACTGAATAGTGAAAATGTTGCAAGACAGGAAATGTGTTTTATGTGTTTTTTGGATCCCCAGCATTCATATTAATGTCTAGCACATAGCAGGCACATAATAGGTGCTTACTTCTTGAGTGAATAAATAAATGAAGAAGAGAAACAACAGTTCTTAAGAGAAATGATGGTAAAAGTGGTGTCTAATAAAAACACAAAAAAGGGTTGGAGTAGGAGACACTTAGAGGTAGTCAAATAATTTGTCGTAAAATGCATTAGGAATACAATTTGGACAA
Organism: Galeopterus variegatus; assembly: GCF_000696425.1. NCBI lineage: Eukaryota > Metazoa > Chordata > Mammalia > Dermoptera > Cynocephalidae > Galeopterus > Galeopterus variegatus. Next base: position 213,726 of record NW_007729406.1, on the reverse strand, counting down.
AATGTTAAGAAGTGCCCTATGTTACATGCTGTGGCTGAGTCATTGTAATCATATAAAAATAGCATAATCCTGTAACCCAGATTCTTCAATGTTAGCCTATCAAAAATCGATAATGCAAAAAAATTACTTCAGTTTAAATGATTTGACAAATGAGGCAAATATGACTTAATATGAAGTATAAAAATTATGAGGTGAAAATTATTCAGCATTTTTTTCTAATGAGGCTCATATGCATGTAATTTAACAGTAGGATTTAGAAAACTGTTCATATCTGTTGGATGGTTTTTCATAGTCATACTCTAAAGCAATACTTAGAATTTGCCACAAAAAAGTTCATTATATTTGGAATCTATAAATACAAAAAAATATATAGTATTGTAAGATGAGAGTTTCTCAGATTCATTTCTTTTATTCTCTCTTGCTTAACCTGCAATGTACCATGAGAATATAGCATTCATTGGGGGAGAAAAAGAAAACAAATGAATTTCCATGGTCTTATTCTTAACTGTGGCCTCAAGCAATGGAAGATTTTGAATGTGCCAAACAATTAAGATTCTCTATTGTACTAAATGAATTGGCATAAATGAAAATTTACCTACCGTACCTGTTAGAATCATTGCATCTTTCTTTCTGAAGAATTGGCCAATTATTAAGGATAGATTCAGTGTGAATTCAAGTTAAATTAAACATTAATATTAAAGTATATTTCCCTTTAAAAATTTGTACATTTATGAAATCGTCCATTTTTATTAGGAAAAAAAGGATAATTTAATTGATTTTCACCATTGCTCAATGACTACTACCAGCTACAGGCAAAATTCATTAGAAGAACATCTCGACCAGAATGAAACACAGATCCAATAAACACTTATATGTAACATTTGGAAACTCAGGCTGCAGGCTGATGGAAGTGATTCAAATGACTGCCTCTCATTAAATGTTGAGAGCAAAATAGAGCTGATATGACACTCTAAATGAGCAACTCTTTCAACTGTTATACAGGGTGGTATAGTGTCTTGAACATTTCTTTTTATAAATAAACTGAAGTAATTATCAATGACAAAATTCAGCCATTACATAAGGCAATGAAGAAGACTTAACCAGGCAATGCATAAATTAATATGTAGAGAATATACATTCTAAAATTAGAATAAAAATAAAGGGAGAAGCCACATTTCTAAAAATAGAACTAATAACTACCATAATAAGACTTTTTGTTCTCAGTATTGCTCCTAAACATTAAAAACTCTAAATTTATTTTTGTTGTATTAGAATAGTATAATGTTTAAGAAAAATATTGACATAATTGATTTTTAAGTTGTCTTTATTGTATTGGTGGAAGCTATTCAACATATCTCAACAAGGGATATCATTTTAACTCATTTTCCATTTTGAACAATTAGCCAAAAATTCTCTTTTATCTTTTAGATCATTTCAACAATATTGAATCCAATTAGTGTGGAAAAGAAAGAAGAATAAAAATTGGTTAGCTCATACTGAAAGAGTGGGCAAAGCATGATTCATGAGTTTTTAAGTATGTTTTTTTATCAGTCAACAAAGAGAAATAGGGAAGGTAGTCCTCCCTGAAAGAACATAGAGAAAGTATGGGAAAAGAAGGTGTAGTAATGATTTAGCAGGTGTAACAGCTGAAGAGAGTGTAAGATGAGCCATGAGAATGAAGAAATTAAAGAAGTAATGACATAAGTAAATGTCACTCAGCAAAAAGAAAGGACCTAACCAGAGCACCAGGAAGTCTTCCTTTCACCTCCCATAAGTCTACTACCCTATGTATAGGTCAGAATCACGCCATCAAACACATCCAAAGATTTTTCAATCCTCTCCATCCTGGAGACTCTGCCCTTCTCATTTTTCATTAATACACACTAGGGTACTTTGCTACCAGTGGCTCTCAACATTTTCTAATTATGCTTATATATGTCCTTCTTGTACCTACAAATATCTGCCAATACAGAAAAAAAAAAAGTCTCAGAACATGTGGAACATCACAGGGATAGTTCAGAGGATTCATCCTCGTGCCTTCCATTTCAAAGCACTCTTTCAAATTCAAAGTCATGGTCAAGAGAGTTGATTCAGACCAGATAAAGTAGACCTCATGGGGAAGCATTGGGCAACTTGGGAGAAGAAGGTCTGTGGGATGGTCAGTTTCCATTGCCTCCCATTCCAATCACCAGATTCATTGTCTGCCCTTCTTCATCACAGTCTCTGCCAGAGGAAGTTGCCTTTTATGGACTGCATCACCCAGGCTTCCTTACCCTCTGGCTTCCATTTTGATTTGGCCAATTAGCATGACCAGCAGGAAAACTGGAAGGTAGAAGAGGGGAGACTGAGCATTTCTGCCTCCCCACCCACTTCACCATTCTACTGCTTGTATTCAATGGGCATAGCCACTGACACAGCAGCCACCCCTCCCTGGCTCCAGGTTTTCTCCCAGCTCCCACACACATTCTCTCCTCTTGCCCCTTCAAGCCTAAGGGCAATAATGGCATTTTCTGTTGCCAGTCACTGATACTTCAATAGTCTTTGGTCATTCACTTATCTCCACCCACACCACAGTGATTATTCTGCTCATGAACTTCTCCTTAGTTAAAACCTCTGAGTGTGCCATTTTTATTGTCTGGACTCTGATTGACACAGCCTGGAGACAGTCTGACACTGTACATCACAACTGGATTGCAGTACACCAAGGAGAATTGGTCACTCTAGAAGGGCAGAGCTGTGAATGATGAATCCATAAACATCACTATACCTTCCTCCACTGATCAGAATCCATCTACCTGAGAAATTTGTCAGAAATGATTGCAAATGCCCTTGACATGTTTCAAATGTGTCTTTGACAAAGAGGATGTTGCTAATAAGATAAAATGTGAAAATGGAGGATATGATATTTAAAATAAACAAATACAAATATTACCCATAACCTTCACCCTCCAAAAATGTTAAGCAATATTTCCTTTGTGGTTATCCTATCACAGTTCCTTGTTTATTTCCTCCCTTGCAATATTACAAGCTATTATGGCCGTAGAGCTTCTTGTTTGTTTTTGCTTCCTTGATTATTTGTTTATTTATGTCTGTCTCCCTCACTGCACAGAAGCCAAGTCTCCATTTCTTATTGTATATTTCTAAAGTCCAAGCAGAATGCCTGGCACAGAGCAGTCATTCAATAAGCAATATTTGTGAATGAATCATTGAAAATAGGTGTTCTTAAGTACCTATTGTGAAATAAGCACCGTAATAAGAGCTCTCATGGAGATTATAGCCAAGGGAGAAAAAAGCAAAAAGGTAAACAACTGCAATAGGGCGATTGATAAATGCCACTCATCAGGCAATAAATTTAGAACTTTATATTCATGATCCATGTCATTGTCCCAGCCATCCAGTGAGTCATGTATTATTGTTATTCCTATTTACTGATTTGGAAATATTTTCAGAAAAGATAAGTAACTCACCTAATTTCAAACAGCTAGTAAGTGGTAAAGTTAAGACTTTAGACTATATTTATCTTATACCTCCTCATTCTGTGTTTCATGGAAACTCTGATTATTGATTCATTCAATTCACATTTATGTGAGTGTTTATTTTGTACCATATGCCATTCTAGGAACTCCACATATTGCAGAAAGAAAAAAGAGAGAGAGAGAGAGAGAGAAAAGTTTCTTCCTTCATTGAGCTGGCATTCAAAGTTGCAAAGACAAACAAATAAATAAGGTATATAATAAAATGTCTGAGTCATCATTTTTGAAGACAATTAAGGCAGAGTAAATAATGAGGGGCTTACTGTTTTAAACTGCATGATCAGGAAAGAGCACCCTAAGAGCTAGGCAGGTGCTACCCCATTCAACACTTATGGACAAATTAGAAAAAGGCACACTTTCTTACAGGCATATGCACTGCTTCCTTGGGCATCCATGTGGCTCTGTTTCTATGACAACCACTCCAGTCCAGGTTCTCATTTTGTTACATTTGGTTTACTGTAAGTTTTCTGATTTGTCTGTCTACCTTCAGTCTCTTCCTTTCTTAAGCTCTCCAGTTCTCTGCTATTAGATTAATTTTAATTAGTCTTAATTAATCTGGGCTAGCAAGCCAAGCATAGGTTGGATTTCAGTCCTCATTGTAATCTTGCAATTGAGCTTTGTGTGGGGCTCAACTGAATGGAGTGGCCTGATTCAGGAGGGGAAGTTTGATCAAAGGCCTGAATAAAATGAAGCAATGTAATGGGGAGAGCAAAATTTTTAAAAAATCCCTAAGACTGGAGCATGTTTGGCATGTTGCAAGCACAGCAAGAACACCAGAGTGGTGGAGTGATTATGGGAACAGGGACTGGAAAAGGGGTTGAAGAGGTATCCCTTGCAAGCCTGGAAAGGACTGCATTTTATCCTAAGGAAAAGCAAATAGGATAGAAAGTTATTTTCTTTCAACAGGAAGAAACTCTTCACATAAAGAGGTAAGATTGGATGAGAATGAGTTGGAGTCATCTATGGATAGAGGTTCCACATAGAAGGAATCTGCCAGGTTGGAGGGTATGGTCAGAAACAAAAATAGTTAGACCATCTAGTCCTTACCAGATCAGCAGTGTCAGCATCACCAGAGAGGTAGTTAGCAATGCAGAATCTCTGGTTTTTCTCCAAAACTACTGAACCACAATCTGCATTTTAAATAAGATTAGCAG
>NW_007729406.1:206802-208498 GCF_000696425.1 Galeopterus variegatus | reverse complement strand
AATCTCTGGTTTTTCTCCAAAACTACTGAACCACAATCTGCATTTTAAATAAGATTAGCAGGCAAATTGCAAACACGACAATACATGGTAGGTGAGAGGGAATAATGAATGTTCCAGCATTGCCAGATTCCAGGGATCAAGTGAGAGTGGGCATAGAAGCTCAAAAGGCTGGGAAGTTAGACTGGGCCCATTGGGAAGGGCTTTGAGTACCGTGATTAAGAGTCTGGAGCATCCTGTCTAGAGAAAACATTCTCAGATTGCCACAGCATAACAACTGCCTCACAATAACTGAGCACCACCATCTGCAAAATTCAATGTTAAAAAAAAAAAGAGAGAGAGAGAGAGAAATACCTGGTATTATTTCAAACAAAATCAAATGAGTTTTTTTTAAATGTCTTGCCTGAGATAGAAACTGTTGTCATTACATATGGATACTCACCCCACGTTAGTTTATATCCATTCCTCAGAAGCCCTGAAATAAGCTGAACAAAATGAGAAACAAAACAGCCCTTGTAGATGTACATCAGTGAGTTGTTTATTCTTTTCATTTCTCATGTTCCAGAGGCCAGGTGAAATCGAAAATGTGTTCTTTCTAGGAATGTAAATGTGATCAAATACAGGGCTTCTCCCAATCTTTGTTTTGGCACAGAGGCTGTTCTACCTTCTTTTGCCTCTTACTAAACACAATATATAGGGATATTCAGAATTCGCCACAAGGAAAAGGGGTCAGAATAACAGAGAAACTGACAAACCTCCAAAATGACTTTAATGTAAATTTTTACTAGAATAATGTTTCATAACATGATTTTTATTTTTTCCTTGTTTCTTTAATCTTTTTTTTTTTCTTTCTTGCTGTCATTTCAGCAAGCTTGGGCCTCAAGAAGCAGCAGGATTGACAGACAGGGACAGCAGGTACCCAGTGGCCTCAGAGATGCTCAGAGAAAGGGTATAAAAGGAAGGGCACCATGTGCAATAGAAAAAACAGGAGGTTCAGTCAGATCTTGTTGGCTTCAGAGAGAGTTGGCATTGAAATCTTGGCAGAAGTTCAGTATGCAGAAACAGAAGTTCACCAGGGGAGGAGTTGAAAGCTGAAAATAGAGGTAACCTGGAGCCAGTCCAGGAAGAGCCTTACATATCATGATGAGGAGTCTGTGCTTCATCTTGGTCTCAGAGGCATTCATGCCCACACCTTTATCCCTCCTCCCACCTCTGTCCAGATCATGATCAATTCTCCTCTACAACTGCCTCCTAAATGAATATCTCACTTTCATTCTTGCCCTATCCCAGCCCCCACCTCTAATCCATTTTTCACAGATTAGCTAGAGAGTAAATCATGTCACTCCTCTGCTAAGAATTCTTCAATGAATTTCTAGTGCACTACAAATGAAATCCAAATTCCTTGCTATTTGGCTCAAAGATCTACATGCTGGGGCCACCATTTTCCCTCCTGCTTATATAGCGCCCTGCTTTTGCTCCTCTAGCATGTCAAGTTTTTCCTATCTCAGGGCATCTGCATGAAACACTACCTCTGCTGAAATGCCTTTCTTCCCTCTATTCCTCCTCAAGATTGCTAGCTCCATTTCATTCTTTGGGTTTCGGGCAACATAGCATCTCCTCAAGAGACAACTTTCTTGATTGTCCCATCTAAAATAGCTACTGTTTCAACTTTCTTTCTATAATATTGACCTATTTATTT
>NW_007729406.1:194547-206142 GCF_000696425.1 Galeopterus variegatus | reverse complement strand
AACAACACACATTTGTTATTTCACAGTTTCTGTGGGATCAGGAGGTCAGGCAGCCTTAGCTGCATCCTTTGCAAGGCTGCAGTTAAACCTGTCAGCCAGGACTCGGGTCAGATCTGGAGGCTTGGCAGGGAAAGATGCACTTCCAAGTTCGCTTAGGTTGTTGGCAGAATTAATTTCCCTGCAACTGTAAGGCTAAGGGTCCTGGCTGTTGTTGACTGTCAACTAGAGGCTGCCCATAGCTCCTTGCCACATAGGCCTCCTAACATGGCCCCTTACTTCTTCTCACAAATAGCAAAGAAGAAAACATCTAGAATAAGTCTCCTAGCGAGATGGAGTTTTACATAAGATAATGTAATCACAGGACTTCCTTTGCTAGATTCTAATGCTTTGAATCAAGTCACACGTTCCACTAACACATAAGTGGAGGGAATTATACAAGGTATGAACATCAGGAGGTGGGGGAAATGGGGGCTGTCTTAAAGTCTGGGCTCCACAGTCTACTCTCTGTCTCCTCCAATGATTCATGCCCCTCCCTGTTGCAAAAAAGATCCATCCTCCTCCCAAGGTTCCTATGATAGCATCATGTTATGGCATCCTACATGACATCAGTTCAAAGTCCAAAATCTCATCACCTAAATTAGGTCCAAGTGAGGATGTGAGATGTGAGTGTAATAGAGTAGGTATAGCTCCTGGGACACAGTTCTTCTCTGTCTGTGGACCTTTGAAACCAAAGAGACAAGTTATCTGCCCCTAATACTTCCCAACTAGAATCGTTGCCCTGTGAAAGTAGATACTAGGTCAACCTTGTCCATTGCTTTACTTTCAGTATAAGCACTGCACCTAACTCATAGTAGATGCTTAAGTATGTACTTCTGAATAATTAATGTATCACTGAAATCTCAGCAAGCGGCAAAATCTGGTTCTGAGGTTTGATAAAAACCCAGACCCAGGAAATGAGGCTCAGGGCTGAGAAGCAGATAATTAGAACTATAGTACAATAGTTTGAATATGAAACACAGGAAAGAAAGAAAGAAAGAAGGAAAGAAGGAAGGAAGGAAAGAAACAGAGCAGGACCAGTAACAAAGAGGATGCCCCTGAACCAGGTACTTAAGCTATTTCATTAATCCATTCAATGAATGTTTATAAGGAACTGTTATAATGCTAAAAATTGTGGTACCTGAGGTACGATAGTGCACAAGATACAATCCTTACCTCCAAAAAACTTACTATAGTGGGAGAAACCCATTTTGTATTGAAAATAATAAATTCTAAAATGAATAAACAGGGGGTCAATAAAAACACATAGGAAAAATAACTATTCTCATATGAAGGGGTATCAGGGAAATTAACCCAGGGGATTAAGGTGAACTTTAAGCTTAGTCTTGGAGATTAAACAGGAGTTAACCCAATAACTACTATGTGAGTTGTGGGAGAAGCAGAAGGAAAGATGGACAATGTTCCAGGAAGAGAGGAAAAGTGCATATACCACATCCAGGCACACCACCACTGCCACAGGGCTGCCGGGGCTCCTGAGCCACGGTGCCAGAGACTGACTCTTCCTCCCGCAATCAGACAAGAAGCACACCAAAAACACCACTTCCATGTGTGTGGCCTACCACAGCCACCACAATAGCCATGGCTGCCACAAAACTCGCTAGATGCCTCAAACACTGTGCAGATGGCCCTACAGCCCCTCGAGTGCATTGACACAAGGAGACCAAAGAAAAGAAGAGGATGTCTCTCTCCACAAAGCCCATTCCAGAGTGACAGAAGAAGCATCTGCTCTATGATGATAGTGGGGAACCTGAACACACCTCTTCAGCACTGGACAGATCATCTAGGCAACAAATCAACAGAGTAACTGTTACTCTTTCAGAAGGAGAGAAGAAATCTAGGATTATCAGAGGTGGGAAGGGGGAGGGGGAAGGGGATGGGGAGAGACTTCATAAGGGGCATAAAGAATAGACATGATTTGTAATAATGTATATGCTAATAATACTGATTTGATCAACATATGTCAACATCGAACCCCCAAAATATGTATAATCAGTTATGGTTCAATAAAAAAATAAATATATGAAAATAAAAAAATATAAAATCCCAGCACTGAAAGAGAACATGGCACAATCAGGGAACTAAAAGAGCTGAAGTGCTCAGATACATGAGGAAAAGTACTGAAAAGTTAGCCCAGACACCTGATCATGATATGACATTTGGACTTTATTCTGAGAACAGTGAAGAGCCATTAAAGTGTGTCAAAGAAGGAAATAAAAAGTCAAATTTATGTTTTAGAGAGATCCCTCTGACTTCGTTATGGAAAATCAGCTGGAGTGGGAAAGACCTAAGGACAGAAAGACTAATTATGAGGAAGCTGTTTCTGAATGTAAGTAAGAAATTGAAGAGACTAGAAAGATACTGGCAAAGAGCACAGGGGAAAGTGCTGAGCAACACCGGGAAGGTAAATGGATAAGAGGAGTTAGGGATTCGCTGACTGCATGCAGGGCGAGCTGGGGGAGAGGGAGAGAGTGGAAACATAGGGATGAGCCCCAGTTATCTGTCTTTGAAAACCGGGTAGATAGTGGAACCATTTGCTGAGGTAGCAAGCAAAGGCGAGGGGAGAGAAGGCCTAGAAGATAATTGGATACACATGGCTCTGGAGCTCAAGAGAAGGATTTGATCCTGGTTCCTGATTTGCCTTAGCTGAAGGAAAAGATCGGCTACAGAGTGTAAGGACTAATAAATGTCTGGTAATAGATAACTGAGAGATGAATGCTGCCTGCTACAAAATTCAGAAGGATTCAGAGACCAAAAAAAAAAAAAAAAAAAAAAAATCCAGCAAATGGTTTCCTAAATATTATCTCAGCTTTTCTCATTTACTACTTCACATTATAATACATACAACGTCAGTTTACATTTCCAATCAGACAGGCAAATTGTGTTTTTCTTTGCTCCCAATGGACATACTATTAAAATGTCAATATTGTATAAAAAATTATAAATCCTGAGAACAAAGGAAAACTGAGTGGGAATGAGAGTAAGTAAAAAATGTCAACAAATGTCAACCTGTGGAAAACAAACAGTGGAGTGGCAACTGATTTGGTAGGGAAAAGGAAGCTGAAAACTAGGAGCTTACAGTGGCAGACAATGCTGAAAAGTGGGCTTCTTTCCCTGTAAATCACTGGAAAGATTTGGAACTTGAGACACCAGATGTATTGGTTGGCCATAGTGAGGGATGGAGTTGGGAACTGGTTGAAAAATCTACATATGTAGTCACCAGACCTCTTCATTTTGTCCCCCTCCTCATCCTGCACAGCCAGCTCAACACCCCTTTCCAACCTCTCCGGAAAACTAGATGTTTGATCTCTGAGAAATTGATCCATAGGGACTCTGGGCTGAGACACCTAGAACAATGCAGCAGCACAGCTCCAAAGTAAAAAGAGGAGGGATTAAGTGCAAACATACATTTCTGAATAGCACTTTATTATAAACTTTTCAGCATTATTTTTTTAAGTAATGTAGAGGTAATTATTCAATAAAAATGTAAATTTGTCTAATAAAAGACTCGAATTGTTCAGGAAATCATCCTCATGTAATATTTTTTATTTTTAAGAAGGAATAAATATGCAAAACTATCCAGGTTTTGTGACATCAATATGCCTTGGGGCAATGTTCTTCACTTTGAAAGTAATGTAAGGGGAAAAAAAAGGGCACTAAGATTGGAATCAGCATCACGACAACCAGGCTTCCTGCCAACTCTTTTGGGACCATCAATAGTAGCAAAAAGGTCAGCAGGAGCTAAAGTCCTAAGCTCCCCAGAAAATTTGGATTTTCTTCTTGAATTCCTTATCCCTCCAATGGAGGAAAGGGCCTGGGAGGTTTTCCAAATCAGAAGGTGTGGGCTGGGAAGAAGGGAGCAGAACAGGAGCCCAATCCTGCTCTTCCATAGGGCTGCAATTGCCTTCCCTCAGCTGTCAGAGCCCCTGTTGCATGATCTCCTCTGAGTTCTCCCCTGCAGGATTTAGAGAGTGCCGCTATATGGCCATGTGATTCCCAAGGCCTTCACACCCCCCATTTTTCCGATACTACGTTTGAGACTCAGATTATGAAAAACGTCTCTTTGCCTTTACTTTGCTACCTAGAACCTGGTGGCCCACCAAACCTGTCCAAATCCAATTACTGCACCTCTTTGCTTCTCCTTTCCTGACCCAAATCAGCAACCCTGAGAACTTTTAACACTGTCAGTGGGAATGTAAATTAGTACAGCTATTGTGAAAAACAGCGTGAAGGTCCCTCAAAAAACTAAATACACAACTGCTGTATGATCCATCAATACCACTATCGGGTATTTACCCAAAGAAAGGGAAATTAGTACACTGAAGAGATTATTTTAAACCCCATGTTTATCGCAGCACTACTCAAAACTGCTAAGATAGGGAATCAACTTACGTGTCCATCAACAGATGAATGGACAAAGAAAATGTAGTATACTCATATATACACAATAAAATACTACTCAGCCATAAAAAAATAATAATAAAATCCTGTCATTTGCAGAAACATGGATAAGGCTGGAAATAATTATGTTAAGTGAAATAAGTCAGGCACAGAAAGACAAATACCACATGTTCTCACTAATATGTGGGAGCTAAAAAAGTTGAGCTCACAGAAATGAAGAGTAGAATAGTGGTTACTAGAGGCTGGGAAGTGTAGAGGAGAGGGAGAATGGAGAGAGGTCGGTTAACAGATATAAACTTACAGCTAGGGAGGAGGGGCCAGATGAGGGACTAGAGGTCTTCAGGGCATGTTCCTCCCACAGAAAAGGACCAGAACAATTAACAGACAGCTAAATATTGACATGAGCATCTGGGGGCAGGGAGCTGGAGGGGACACAGGAGTGCAGTGGAAGACTGGTGAGATCCCTGCAGAGCATGAAAGCCCAGATGGCAGCATAGAGAGGAGAGAGAGGCACATAGCCTCAGCTGCCATGTCTCTGACACCAGGATTGGCACAGGAGGAATTTTTCCTTGTGGCAAAAGGGTAGGGAGAGGACCCATACCAACTGTAATCCTCACCAGAGAGGCCTGCAGATCATTGGGCAGGATAAGCCTGGATCCAAGTATGGGGAGTGGCCTAAAATAAACACACTGCATTGCTCTAGAGCAGGAGCACAAACTGTGCACTCCCCACCTCCCATCCTCATGACCCAAGCTGATGCTAGACGGTGCCATCTTGAAACCAGAGCCATTGCTGGGAACATGCCCTGCTCTGGGGCCAGTAGCCATGGTGCTTCCCCAGCCTTACGGCTCTTCCCTTGTCCCTGTGCACACACAGGAGAGACTACAGCATACTAATCCCAGCAGCTGGAAGCCTGGGCTCACAGTGGCTGTGACTCTAGTTTTGCAGTCTGGGAAGCCAACCCTGCTCCTGCTGAACTAACACATCCCCAAGTTCCTGGCCAGAGGTCAGACAAGGAGATCCTCCTCAGGCAGACCAACCTCCATTCCTCCCCTACCTCCCAGCGCTGCCAGCTGACTGAATATTGTATGCCTGAATCCCCAACTTGGAAGACAGCTCCTGGGTTGCTACTCTAACAAATATGCCCTCTGGCCAGAGGAAATAAAGTGTATCTGCACCCTCCTAGAGAAGCAGCCAGGAGTTTCCATCCTGAACATTTCCACCTAGTGGCCTTGCCAATACTCTCAGAAGTGGCTGGATGAGCCCCCTCACTGCAGACTTGCCTAGTGGCTCCACCCACCACCTGTGGGCAGCTGGACAACCCCCCTCATGGCAGGCCTACCTATTGGCCTTGCAAGAAGTGGCTGGTTGGGTCCCCTTGCTTTAGGCCTGCCTAGTGACCCTACCCACCATCCAAGAAGCAGCTGGACATGCCCCCTTACTGCAGCTCCACTATGGGGCCTCACCTGCTTCTGGAGAAATGGCTCAGCGGCTCTGCTACAGGCAGGCCAGCTCCTGAACTGCCAAGAGAAGCACAAAATCACATCAGGCCCCAAGAAGTGGCACAGCAAAAGGGCCGCTGGCAGGCCCAAGCTCAATTAGCCAAGCTAAAGCACACCCATGCCCTGACTTAACACTTCTATTCAATGTAGCTATGGAATTACTAGCCAGAGGAATTAGGCAAGAGAAAAAAATAAAGGACATACAAATTGGAAAGGAGGAAGTCAAGTTGTCCCTGTTTGCAGATCACATGATTTTATAAATAGAGAAACCTAAACACTCTACCAGAAAACTCCTAGACCTGATAAACAAATTCAGTAAAGTTGCAAGATACAAAATCAACACATGAAAATCAGTTGCATTCCTATACACCAACAATGAACTTACAGAAAAAGAAATCAAGAAAGCTATCCCATTTATAATAGCAACAAAAATAAATAAACAAATAAATGAAATACCTAGGAATAAATTTAACCAAGGAGGTGAAAGATCTCTATAAGGAAAACTATAAAACACTGATGAAAGAAATTAAAGAGGACACAAAAAAATGGAAAGGCATCCCATGCTCATGGACTGGAAGAATGAATATGGTCAAAATGACCACAGCAATCCCCATCAAGCTATCAATGACGTACTTCAGACAAATAGGAAAAACAATTAAATTTGTATGGAACAAGAGACCTCAAATGGCCAAAGCAATCCTGAGCAAAAAAACAAAGCAGGGAGTATCACACTTCCTGACCTCAAAATGTACTACAGTGCTATATTAATTAAAACAGCATTGTACTGGAACAAAAACAGACACACAGAACAAAGGAACAGAATAGAAAATTCAAAAATAAATCCACATACCTACAGGCAACTGATTTTTTTTTTCCTTTTTGTCTTTTTTACTGACCAGTAACGGGATCGCAACACTCGGTGTTGCGTCCGCACCGCGCCCAGCCAGTGAGCGGGAACCGGTCTCCACATGGGATCTGAACCCTCGGCGGGAGCGCCGCCGCACTCCCAAGCGGCGCACTCTCCAGTGCGCTACCGGGCCGGCCCAGGCAACTGATTTTTGACAAAGGAGCCAAGAACATACACTGGGGAAAGGACTGACTCTTCAATAAATGCTGTGGGAAAAAGCGCCGCCGCACTCCCAAGCGGCGCACTCTCCAGTGCGCTACCGGGCCGGCCCAGGCAACTGGTTTTTGACAAAGGAGCCAAGAACATACACTGGGGAAAGGACTGACTCTTCAATAAATGCTGTGGGAAAAACTGGAGGTTGACATGCAGAAAAATGAAACTAGATCCCTATCTCTCATCACACACAAAAATCAACTTAAAAATGGATAAAGACTTAAATGTAGGACCCCAAACTATAAAACTTCTGGAAGAAAACATAGGGGAAGATTTTTCAGAACATAGGACTGGGCAAAGATTTTATGAATAAGACTTCGGAAGCACAGGGAACAAAAGCAAAATTAAACAAATGGGTTTATATCCAATTAAAAATCTTCTGCACAGCAAAGGACACAGTTAACAGAACAAAAAGGAAACCTGCAGAATGGGAGAAAATCTGTGCAAACTATGCATCCCACAAAGGATTAATATCTAGAATATGCAAGGAATTCAATCAACCCAATAGTAAAAAGACTAATAATCTGATTTTAAAATGGGAAAAGATACTGAATAGACAATTTTTGAAAGAAGACATATAAATGACTAACAGCTATATGAAAAAAAATGCTCAATGTCACTAATCTTCAGGGAAATTCAAATTAGAACCACAATGAGATATCATGTCACCCTAGTCAGAATGCCTATTATCAAAGACAGAAAATAACAAATGCTTGTGAGGATGCAGAGAAAAGGGAACTTATACTCTGTCGGTGGGAATGTAAATTAGTACAGCCATTATGAAAAAGAGTTCCTCAAACAACTATGGATAGAACTACCACATGATCTAGCAATCCTGCTTCTGGGTATATATACAAAGAAATGGAAATCAGCAAGTCAAAGGGATACCTGCACTCCCATGTTTATTGCAGTTCTATTCACAACAGCCAAGAGTTGGAATCAACTAAATATCCTTCAATGGATGATTGAATTAAAAAATGTGGTATATATACACAATGGAATACTACTCAGCCATTAAAAAAGAATGAAAGCCTGCCACTTGCAGCAACATGTGAGCTTGAAAAACATTATGTTAAGTAAAACAAGCCAGGCACAGAGAGAAAAATACCACATGTCCTCAACCATAAGTGAAAGGTTTTTAGATCAACTATTTTTAGTTGATCTCATAGAGGGAGAGAATAGAAGAGTGGTTAGTAGAGATTGGTGGGAGGAAGGGGGAGGGAAGAATAGGAAGAGGGTGGTCAGTGGATACAAAATAGTAGAGAGATGAGAAGAATCGGATCTAGTGTTCTATGGTAATTTCAGGAGATTACAGTTAACAGCAAAGTCCTGTGTATGTTTGAGTAGCTGTCATGATGTTGAATATTCCCAACACAAAGAAGTGACAAATGTCTGAGGTTATGGATGTACCAAGCACCCTGATATATCAGTGCAGTGTATGAATGTGCCCAAATATCATACTGTACTTCATAAATGTATATAATTATCGTGGGTCAATTAAAAAAATATATATCAAAAAGAGAGAAAAAAGGGAGAGTAATAGAGAATAGAATAGTGGTTACCAAAGCCAGGGAAACGGAGGGAGTTGTGGGATCTGGGTAAATGTTGGTAGACCAGTATGAACTTACAAAGTTCTAGTTAGATTGGAAGAATAAGTTCTGGTATTCTAGGGTGACAATAGCTAATAATATTGTTTTTTGTATTTCAAGATAACCAGGAAAGAGGATCTTGAATGTTATAACCACAAAGACATGATAAATTTTTAGGTGATAGATATGTTAATTATTTTGATTGGCTTATTATGCAATATATACATGTATTGAAACAACAGACTGTACCCCATAAACATGTACAATGAAAAAAACTGCATTAAAATAAAAACCAAAAACAAACAAAAAAACACAATACAACAACAAAAAATAAACAAACTTACAGCTAGATAGGAATAAGTTCTAGGGTTCTACAGTAGTGCTAAGTTTCTGTAACAATAATTTACTGTATATCAGATGGGTAGAAGAGAGTAGTTCAAATGTTCTCAATACAAAGAAATGCTAAACATTTTTTGATGATAGATATGTTAATTATCCCAATTTGAACATCGCACACTGTATACATGTATCAAAATATCACTCTATACCCCATAAATATGTACCAAAAAAAAAAAAAAAACAGCAACCTTGAAACCATAAAACTCTTCTCTGATGTCATGGGACAGAGCTGAAGCTCTGCTGTTAGCTCTGTGGCCTTGAGTAATTCTCCCACCATTCTTCTACCTTCCTGCTCCACCTCAGGAACTTGACAGAGAAGCCACATTTTTCATAATGAAGCATTCCAACTCCTATCCCTGGATGACGACTTCTTTTCTTTTTGCTTAAATACATGTTTTCTTGATCAACTCAAAGTTATTTCATTTGTTCTCTTAGATTTTTCCTTTGTTCAATTGTTTTCCTTTTCTTGAGTTGACCTCACAGGCAGTTCATTTCAGTTTCTTTCTTATTCCTAATCATATGCTTCTGAAGATATATGCTCATGAAAGCACACACGCACACACACACACACACACACACATTGCTTCTGAAGATATATGCTCATGAAAGCACACACACACACACAGAAGTGCTCATTCCCGGATGGCAGTTTTACTGTTACCATAGAGATATATCAGTTTCCTATCAAGTGAGAGGGATGAATCATGGCTCATGAATATTTATTTCATTTTATATTTGAGTATTCCATTTTTAACATCTGTAGCAAAAATGAATGTTTTGTTTTGAATATCTTTTCAGCTCAACTTTTTCCTTCTAAAGGGAGTATTTTATCTTCACTCAGAAAAAATTCAATGAAACTGCTAATACTATTTAGACCATTGTCCTAATAAGTTAGCTTCTAAATAAGTGGATAAGGAGTTAATATGTATAAAATTTCAGTGTAATATGTTAATATGTATAAAATTATTCTACATTGTATATTTGTTAACCAATATGCTCACCTGCAGAATTATTCATCTTTATTAAGGACTCTTCTAGTTAATCACCAGGCATGCATGCCTGTTACCTAACACAGTTCGTGATTCATGTGGATGAAGAAATTTTTAAAATATTACTAAATCAGAGTACTTCAATGACATTCACTAAGTCTTGGGAGTGATTCACTGTTTCTTACATTTCTTTACATTTCTGTATCAATTTTCAGTTTTTAAAGCACTTTCATTTATGTGACAGGGTATGAGCATTCAATCTTTTTTATTATAGAAACAACTATTTTGCTCGACTTTCTTTTCTGTACTGCATTAAAAAGTTAGAATATGTATAAGTCCCACACCCCATAAGAATGTTTAAAGCTTGAGATTTTCTCGACTTCAAAGAAAGTGAAACCAATTTTTTGTTTGATACTAATTCTAACTCTGAGTTTAATGAACCAAAGAAGGCTTTCATAAAAGCAAATGAAAATAGAAGGTTTTAGAGGTGGGGAGGGTTCATGTGAAAAAAATAGTCTAGTGAGGGAATCAGAGAGGAGAAGCAAGTTTCTTGATGATCAGAGGGGCCCTGGCAGTCTGTGGAGGAAAAACATCCTGACCAGAGAAAAAGTTAAGGACCACAGTAAAGGTATTTTTCAGGTGTGGGAAGTAATTTGTCCATTGACTGCCCACCAGGTGTGATGACTTTACATGGCCCCTAGAACATTTCCAAGCCCGGTACCCCAGAGCACATCCATAAACCTCAGGAGGGGACCCCATGACAGATAGAAGAATGGTACTGAGGAAGCCCCTTACCAGTACTTGGGAATTAAACTGAATAAGCTCCAGACCCTTTGCTGGGACAGGAATCCTGGATTTGGGACTCCACGCTGACCAAATATAATCTCACTGAGCCTCAAAAGAACCCTGCTAAGGGAGTTCTGCATGCCTCTGTTATCCCCCTGTCTATGAATGAAGACAAAATCACATGACAACATGATCGTGAGCATGAACTCAGGGGCTGATATGGGTTGAATGTGTCCCCCAAAGTTTCATGTTTTAGAAACTTAATCCCCACTGCGACAGTGTTAAGAGGATGGGAAACCCTATTATGGTAACTGAAAGATGGGGCCTTTAAGAGGTGATTAGATTGTGAGGCCTGTACCTTCTTGAATGGATTTGTCCATTCGTTGAGTAATGGGCATGGTTCTTATGGCTTTGTAAGGAGAGTATGGGAGAAGCTTAGTGCTCTCTCTCTTGCTCAAGTCATTAACAATGCAATAACCCGAGTTGTTGTGAAGAGTCACCACCCACCAGCAAGTCATTGACTAGATGTGTGCCCTGGACCGTGGACTTCCAAGACTCTGAAATTGTAAGAAATATATTTCATGTCTTTATAAACTACCCAGTTTCAGGTATTTTGTTATAAGCAACAGAGATGGACTAATACAGAAGTGAAGGAAATTTGGACTCTGATTCTGTGTTTTCCCCACTAGAAGCTGTGCATTGGACAAGTCATATTTTATTTCTCTAAGCCTCTTTCCCCATCTGAGAAAAAAAAA
>NW_007729406.1:191912-193879 GCF_000696425.1 Galeopterus variegatus | reverse complement strand
AAAAAAAAACAGGTAAAATATAATAGTACCTACCTTACAGGGTTGTTGTCATGAGCTCGTGCGAGTAAAGAAAGTAACTTAGAGGTTAGATCATTTTGAGCACTCAGTAAATATGAGCTATTGTTACCATTAGGAAAAGCACAAAGAGATCAAGTCACTTGTGCACGGTAATATGGCTGGTTAGTAACAGCATGAGGGAACTCTCCACCAGCGCACATTCCTTCTGAGATACCAACGGGGAATTTTTCCTGGGAACTGGCAGCATCCCTGGAGAGCTTCCCTCAGGTCCTACCAGCCTAACTGACCATATCTGGAGGGGACACTTGCTTTGTTAATGCTTTTTCTCACTCAGGACCAATGAAGCAAGCAAATTATTTGCTCAATCATTTCTCCTGCCTCCAATCTGTCCTTTACCCAACAGAAAGAGAAATACCTATGAAACAGAACTGTTTAACCTGGCAGTCAAGGCTCATTACCAACTGCTCATAAACTTGCTCATCAGAAATTTTGTTAATCATGACATCTTCTATGACCCCTGCAGGAGCTGAACCCCACCAGTCCCTGTACCTTGAGTACTGCAAATTCGTTTGTGCCTTATGCCTTTGCCCACATCATCTTCTCAGGGCTAGTGCAACCAGCATATCTGTTTGCCTGGTACAGTCCCATTTTATACCTCCTGTTCCAGTATACTTGCTAATAGCACCCCCTTCACTCTTAAGGTGTCCTGGATTGGACAATACATTATATAATCACTTTATCATGGCCTCTCCAATCTGAAAGCCCCTTTTGCCAATCTCCCTTCAACCAAATTCTACTAGTTCTTTATGAGTCAACTCAATTCTATCTTTGCATGAGCTTTTCCTAAATATTCTTTAGATGATGATTTTCTGCTGTCTGGGTCATTTCCTGGCCAACACCAGATTCTGTTATGCATGTTATATGTAGTTGTCTTCCATTTCTATTGAATCTTTAAATTGAAATTAAATCCTTCATATATTGATTTGTCCTCCCCAACTAGATTGTGTTTCTAAATGATAAAGGCAATGTCTAATAGTACTTCAAATCCACCTTAATCTCCAGAACACAGGGTAAATTTGTGGCATAGAATAAAATGTTAAACTCTGGAATTGAACAGCCCTGAATGTAAACTCAACATAGTCATTTGGTAGCTTGGGAAGTTGAAGCTTTCTAAGGATCAGTTGACTGCAATGTAGAATGAGTATAATAATACAATAATACTTTTCTATAGAAATAAATAAATCTTCAGTTTTATGTATGAAGAAGAAAAATCCCTCTGAATTATCTCTACTTTTTCTGTTTCTCTTGCTACATAAAAGTTTTATTATTACTTAAAAACATCAGTGTGTATCCCACCCCCCACTTAAACATTTCAGAATCTTCTTTGATTTCAATTCCTCTTTTCCCCTCTTTCCACCATCCAATCGCTCATTAAGTCTTGTGAACTCTGCCTCTGAAAGATGTTTTCTCTCTGCTTTAGAACCTTTCCCATTGCCAGAGCCTTCATTTGTACTTTTCATCTTTTTCTCATTAGATCACTGCATTAACATCCTAACTAGTCTCCCAACCTTTAGTTTTTCATCTTTTCCTCATTAGATTGCTTCATTCACATCCTATCTAGTCTCCCTACCTGTAGGTTTTTTGTTTTGTTTTTCCCATCATCCAACTTATGCACTACTAGTAGTATAGTACAATAATACAAATGTATTCTGACTCCTTCCCTATGCAAAATTTTTACATGCTATTTCACAAACTATAAGAAAAATTCCAAACTCTTTTGTATGTATCATGATGCAAGCTTGTGTCATTCAGAACCATTAAAGTTACAAGTGAAAGAAAGCCACACTTAAGTTTACTTTTGGAAGATATATATTGACACACACAACTGAAAAAAATAAGGGTATAATTTCTTTGGCACAGCTTGATTAAGAGATCCCAGTGACATTGCC
>NW_007729406.1:188657-191610 GCF_000696425.1 Galeopterus variegatus | reverse complement strand
TAGTTTTTCATCTTTTCCTCATTAGATTGCTTCATTCACATCCTATCTAGTCTCCCTACCTGTAGGTTTTTTGTTTTGTTTTTCCCATCATCCAACTTATGCACTTCTAGTAGTATAGTACAATAATACAAATGTATTCTGACTCCTTCCCTATGCAAAATTTTTACATGCTATTTCACAAACTATAAGAAAAAATCCAAACTCTTTTGTATGTATCATGATGCAAGCTTGTGTCATTCAGAACCATTAAAGTTACAAGTGAAAGAAAGCAACACTTAAGTTTACTTTTGGAAGATATATATTGACACACACAACTGAAAAAAAATAAGGGTATAATTTCTTTGGCACAGCTTGATTAAGAGATCCCAGTGACATTGCCAGGACTTGGTCTCTCTTTGTCCCTTGGTTTTTGCTCTACTCTGAGTTAGCATCATTCTTGGATTCCACATGGTTGCCAACCAGTTAAAATTTGTCTAAAATATATAGAATATATGTGTTCCTAAGGAGATTAAATGAAAGTCCTATGCCTTTGGGGGGTCAACTGTTTTCCATTGAACCAATCACTATTAGAAAATGTGATTTTTTAAGTTTTTCAGATTTGAAACATGTACCCAAACCTGGAGCATGGTGATGAAGCCAACACCTTCAGAAGCACATGGAATAAGAGTGAGGAAGAGCTTGGTTCCCTAGAATAAAACTAAGGTACTTATATCAAAAGATTAAACCAGTGAAGAATTCTGGATTGCTGGCAGCAGTGGAAGCATCATATTTTTGGAAATGCCAGGATTCCCAAGCAGTTAGATAGCAAAACAAAAAACGTCTGGACAATAGTTACTAAAAAAGGTAAGTGATGAGTTCTTCCTTGTCAAAATTCAAGTAGATGGGGACAAACTCAGTAGCCATAAGAACTGCATAATATTGGTTTAGCAGAAGGAGGCAAAAGGAAACAAAAGGATACCTGGTGAATCTGAAAACAGGAGAACCCCAAAATAGTCAACAGTCTGGAAAGCAACACAGGACATTTGAGAACAACAGAAACTGGAATAGGTTTGCCACTCCAATAATGGCTGTATGCAAGTAAAGTCTGAAGGAACTGGAGTAATCTATTACATGTGAACTTTCAAAATGGACTTTCCAGGTCTCCAGGACTTTCTAAGGTCTCCACAATATAGAGAAACAGCTAGGAGTAGAATCAAAATTAAGGAGAATAGGGGAGTCCCAGTCTTAAATAACAATCTGCGACATGACATTCCAATGCTTTTGCCATATTCTTTTTGTTGGAAGCAAGTTACTAGTTCAGCCTCAAGGGGAGAGGATTATACAAAGATCTGAATATTAGACGGTAGGTGCCACTGAAAGCCATTTCATAGGCTGTCTCCTGCAAAGATCACTTTAAGAGGTTACAGGAAAGATTTCATAGAGGAGATATTATCTTATAGGTCTTCAAATGTGTGCGTGTTCATCAGGCAGACCAAAATGTAAAAGACATTCTAGACAGAGAATGCAGCACAAGCAGAGATAAACACCCTTGAAAAGCCTCTTTCCTCTTGGTAAAAGTAGGATTAGAAAGCAGAGGCCATGAAGAGAATGCTTCTGACAGACAAGTCTGGAGATGTAAGGAAAAGTCAAATTACAGAAGGCCTGTGTTTTAGTTTGGGCTCCTGTAATAAAAATGCCATAGACTGAGTGGCTTAAAACAACAGAAATTTATTTTTCACAGTTTTAAAGATTGGGAAATCCAAGATTAAGGTACTATCAAATCCAGTGTCTGGTGAGGGTACTCTTCTTGATTTGCAGACAGCCATCATTTTGTATCCTCACATGGCAGAGACAGAGAGAAAGCAAGCTCTCTCATGTCTCTTAGTATAAGGGCAATAATACCATCATGAGGTCTCCACCCTGATGACCTAATTACCTCCCAAAGGTCCCATGTCCAAATATCATCACATTAGAGATTAGGGTTTCAGTATATGAAATGGGAGGGAGGGAATGGCGGGTGGGGGGAGGATTAAACAGATATTCAGTCCAGATCTGACCCTTATGCTTGGAGGTACTGAAGTGCCCTCATTTTCACAAAATTGATCAGCAGTGTTGAGTATATTTTCAGGATGACCAGCACAAGATGTTTTTTCAGCTTTGTTACTTCCTGTTTTCATTTCCAAGAATGTGGCCACACCAAAAGCACTGTAGCTTTTAACTACCCCTCCCTTTCAAATTTGACATATTCCATCTTCAGCCAGTCTGTTGTAAACAAGGACAAGTGTCTCTAATTGTAACAGCAAAGACAAATATATTTAATTTTCATCAATAAGAAACTGTTTCAGGTGCAAATTGCCTGATTCTTTTCTTTCTTTCCCCAAACACTTGTTTGGAATGAAATAATACTAGTAAAATACAGTTTGGAATAAAACAAATATATTTAATTTTCATCAATAAGAAACTGTTTCAGGTGCAAATTGCCTGATTCTTTTATTTCTTTCCCCAAACACTTGTTTGGAATGAAATAATACTAGTAAAATACAGTTTGGAATAAATAATAATCTTTCCACCTTGATTTTTTAAAGCAACAGAAAATAAATAGAAGGAAAAAGGCAAGACTACCTGAGAATGACAGATTAAGAATCCATGATGTAACTGAACATGTGTGTGGAACAGTAGTAAAGGGAAGAAACTCTCAACGATAACTGAAAGAGGAATTTCACTTGTAATGCTTGCATTGTGTCAAGAACATAAGTCTATTTTAAGAGTGTCTAGTACCCGACATTACTTTTCTGCCCTATACTCCCATAGCATTTTGCCTGTAACTATGCTGAAACACTTACTACAGTTCAACTTATTAGAGTTGTGAATTAATATGCCTGCCTCTCCCACTAGATAATGAGCCCTGGAGTGAAGAGATCTTGTCTTATTTGACTTTATGTCTCTGTCTAAGCATTATGCTTAACACAGAGAA
>NW_007729406.1:149998-188226 GCF_000696425.1 Galeopterus variegatus | reverse complement strand
AGTTGTGAATTAATATGCCTGCCTCTCCCACTAGATAATGAGCCCTGGAGTGAAGAGATCTTGTCTTATTTGACTTTATGTCTCTGTCTAAGCATTATGCTTAACACAGAGAAGGCTCTCAGTGAATGTTAAGGACTTGAAGTGAATTTAAACAGACTTTTAAAGTGCAAAGTACAAGAAGGCAATCTGGAACAATTGCTCTTGTTATCAATATGATATCACATAATGGAGGAGCAGTTTTCAAACCATAGTCACCCAAATCACCTAAGAGTACAGGTGTAAAAATATTCAGTAATTATACATTTTACCTGTAAAATTATTTTCAACAAATTTACTAATTATTCACTAACTTACATAAATTTATAAACTTAAATGCCCCTTATGTGGTAGTTACTGAGCATCTATTCTTATGTTAATGTCTGATTCCTAATGAGGGTACCTATTAAATTAGCACCTCTTACTTGCTTGAAGTCTATGTAGGTGATGGTAATGACTTCTGACACCAACTACTCAGAATGTAGGCGAAACTTTATGAGTTAAGGGAACAGTCCTACACAAATCTACCCTCACTTCAGATCAAATGGCTATAAATTTAGGGGTTCTCACTACCCCTACAGTCTCAATAATTTGCTAGGAAAACTCACAGAGTTTAGGAAAGCACTATACTTACAATTACAGTTTTATTGTAGCAAAAAGATACAAATTAAAACCAGCCAAAGGGAGAGATGCATGAGGCAAGATCTGAGAGGGACCTAAATGTAAAGCTTCCATTATCTTTTTTCTCGGAGTCAGGATACATCACTTTCCCAACACATCAACATGTGACAATACACCAAAAGCTCTGTAGAACACAATGCAAAGCACAGAGAACTCACCCAAGCTTCAGAGTCCAGAGTTTTCATTATGTAAGCATGATTAATTGAATCACTGGCCATGAAGTTGAACTTAATCTCTAGTCCTTTTCTTCTCGCTGGAGTCCAAGATAACATTACGTGGCTCAAAGCCCCAACTCTTTAATCAAATGATTGGTCTTTCTGGTGTGACCAGCCCTCATCCTGAATCATCACATTAACTTTAAATATCTAGGGGCTTGCCATAAGTCACCTTCTTAGCATAAACTATCAAGGCCTACCTATAATAATAAAGACAATCCCATCACTTGGGAAATTCCAAGGATTTATAGGCTACTTCCTAGGAATGGGGAGAAAGGCCAGGCAAATTCTTTATTAGACAGGAGTGATTTTCATGTATTATCTAATATAACTCCTATAATTCATATATCCCCCTATTGAGGTGGTTAGTGTTACTCTAGAGCTGAGGAAATACAAATTCGAAGACGTTAAATACCTTTTCCAAGGCCATGCAGCTAATGAGTGGCAAGGCCAGATTTGAAGTCATGTCTTTCTTTTTCTACCTCTTTTCCTCAAAGTGAACTAATCTTTCATCTAATTATGCCTCAAGTTCAATATTTATTAATAAAATTAATAATAATTTTCCATGTCTTACATTACAATTTTGTGGTCATCATTTCAATGGAAGAAAGAGAATTTATATGAAAGACATTTAGCATGCTCACTATCTTTATTCTTTCATCTAATTATGCCTCAAGTTCAATATTTATTAATAAAATTAATAATAATTTTCCATCTCTTACATTACAATTTTGTGGTCATCATTTCAATGGAAGAAAGAGAATTTATATGAAAGACATTTAGCATGCTCACTAATTATCTTTAGGTCTTTCTTTTTCTACCTCTTTTCCTCAAAGTGAACTAATCTTTCATCTAATTATGCCTCAAGTTCAATATTTATTAATAAAATTAATAATAATTTTCCATGTCTTACATTACAATTTTGTGGTCATCATTTCAATGGAAGAAAGAGAATTTATATGAAAGACATTTAGCATGCTCACTATCTTTATATTCAGGGGAGGCAATAAAATGTTGAGGACAAAAATAGACTTGAGTTCTAATTCCTGCGATTTCCTAATTAGCCACTAAATCTGTGACTTTAGTCAAAGCATTTACAGTCTCTAACCATCAGTTTCTATCTATGAATGCTCACCTATGTTCCAGGATTATTATCAAATTCAAAGAACAATTGTGAAACCAGCAGTCATGTGACAAATTCCCTTATTTTCCTCTATGTATCCAAAACACTTAACACTTTGTAACATTTCATATGATTTGAATATGAGGTTGCTTTAAAAAGCTTATGGAAAGATTTGCATTACATTTTAATTCTATTTTTTCATAAACTTTCTGAAGTACCCTCACATATAAGTTCAATAATTAAACAGATTATAAACTCTACAATCACAGAGAATTAGTTTTTCAATAATATATACCAAATCTCTAGATTAGGTTCTAACAAGTAGTAGAAACAAGTTTTGATATGTATGGTACATGGTATAAACTTTGAATAGACTGAAATTTAACTTAAACCATTGATCCCACTAAGAAAAGCTACAAAAATTGAAGAAAATATTGTTTAAATATGTATATCATAATAAAGAAGATAAGAAAATGTTGAAAAATTACTGGACCAAGAACCAAAAAGGAAGGAAGGCCAAGAAAAAGTCCAGTATTTAAGGATTTTTACCCCCAAGAGCATTTGCTGATAATGGAAGGTGCTGCTGCAGAGAGGCTGAGCATTGCTCGTAACAGACTTTCTATGCTAGTGAAATAGGGATTGGAGTCCAGGGATCACCCACTGGGGCTCAGGGAGAGTGCTGATGTATCTCCTTAACTCTGGACTTGATCCTCCAGGGGCTTCGCCTTTAGAGCACAAGTAAACTACAAGTACGCAGGCCCTTGTAGGAATTGCAGTTCTGTCTGAATCATGTCAGTTCTGGAAATTTTTTAAGTTTATCCATGATTGTTAAGGCACCTTTAGGTGTAAACACCAATCCTCTCTGAATGAAGATAACATCTATAAAAAATTTTGCAAATATAATATCTATTATATAATAAAAAATAATCAGGTACTCTAGGGAACAAAACTGCATGAGTGAAAACCAGTACAAATAGTAGAAACAGATCAACAGAAACTAAATCTGTTAAAGTTACCAGAAATAGAGGATAAAGAAAGGAAGATAGAGAATAGAAGGTAGAAGACAGAGAGAAAACAGTGATATGGCCTAAGATATGTGTAATTGGAGTTCCAGAAATAAAGGAGGAAAGAAAGCAGAAGAAATATTTAAAATAAAACATTCCAAAACTGAAAACATTAATCTAGAGATCAGAAAAGCCATGTAAATCCCAAACAGGACAAATGAAAAGAAGCCTACACCTAATCACATAATAGTATAAGTGCTGAAAGTATAAGTGAAAAATCTTAAAACTATCCAGGGTGGGAAAGGGAGGGAGAAAACTATATTACCCTCAAAAGCGTAACAGCTGACCTTCCAATAAAAACGGTAGAATTCCAAAAGACAGTTGAATGATATTTTCAAGTGAAAGTAACTGAAAAGAAAATAATTTTCAACCTAGAAATCTATACCCACTGAAAATATTTTTAAAAATACAAGTGAAATAAAGATGTGTGGAGAAAAAAAAAACTCAGAAAAAGTTCCTTTAGTAACCTATATTAATGAAAATACATTAGACTTAATGGTAAAATGTTACAAACTTACCCTTTGAGGTCAGGAATGACAAGGATGCCTGATATGATCACCTCTGATCAAATATTAGAAATGAAGAAATGTTATTTGTCAATCACATAATATATACAGAGATATTACAAAAAATCCTATATAGTGTTACTAGAATAAACAAGAGTACTAAGATTTCTCAGTACAAGTTCAATGTAACATCAATTGCATTTCTTTATACCAGTAACAAACAGTTAGAAAATGAAAGTTTTTTATTTTTATTTTTTTATTTTTATTTTTATTTATTTTTATTTTATTTATTTATTTTTTTTGTCCTTTTTGAGACCAGCCGCACCGCACTCAGCCAGTGAGCGCTGGGGAGCGCACCGGTCATCCCTATATAGGATCCGAACCCGCAGCAGGAGTGCTGCTGCGCTCCCCGCGCTGCACTCTCCCGAGTGTGCCACGGGCTTGGCCCGAAAATGAAAATTTTTTAAAGAACTACTTTCAATAACATCAAAAATACCAAACACCTAGGAATGAATAGATATAACAAAAGAGGCAAAGATCTCTACATCAAAAACTGTAAAATAATAATGAGGTATTTATGGATCCTTTAATTTTAAGGAAGACCTAAATAAATCAAAGGACATACTACATTTGTGAATTTAAAAATTCATTGTTACAAAAGTATCGAATAGCCCCAAATGTGTTTATTAACTTAATTTTTTTAATATCCTAAATTTATTTATGTATTTATTTTTAATTATGAATATTCATGAGATACAAAGCTAATTGTCACCCCTCATGCCCATGATGTGAGGGTCAGATTCATACTGGGGGCATACCCATTATCAGAAATTACTTTTGTACCCTGTGCCCTCCACCCAATTATCCCCAAACCTCCCTCCCACTTCCCCTTTCTCCCCAACTCCACTTTGAAGCCCTAGGAATGTTCCCTCCCTCTGTAAGACCAACACACTACTGTGGATCCCTATACCAGCTGGCTGCAAAAGAAAAAAAAGTGTATTCATTTATTAACTTTAAAGCAATCTCTAAATCAAAATCTCAATGGGCAGTGGGGGGGGGTACATTGAGAACAATCATGGCAATCTTACAAAAAATGAATAATGCAAAAGGATCTGACTTGCCAAATATTAAAATTATAAAGCTGCAATAAGATAATATGGTATGAGTATAATAGACCTACGGGATGCAATAAAAAGCACAGAAACTGACATGCATATATCAGGACATTTAATCTACAAGAAGAGTGTTACTGCAGAGCAGTGGAAAGAGTCTGTTCAATATATGAGGCTGGAACAATGGGCTATCCACATAGGGAAAAAAACTTAACATCTACTTCACACTATTCACAAAAATTTTTTTAAAATAAATTTCAGGTGGATTATAATTATATATGTGAAAAGCACAATGAAATTTATAGAATAAAATTTATAGAAAATTTATAATATAGGAAAATGTCTTCATGATTTGGAGGTAAGAGTACTTTTCTTAAGCAGAACATGAAAGTATTAACAATAAAGGAAAAGATTGAAAATTTGGACAACATTAAGAGATATTTAGAGTAAAAAGGAAAGTTACAGACTAGAAGAAAATAGTTTCAATACAATGTGACTTATAAAAGTTTGTTGTTGGGAATATATGATGAATCCTATACAACAATAAGAAAAAGATAACTTGATTTAAAAGGTAAACAAAAGACTTGTTGGCACTTCATAAAACAGGTATTCAAATGATCAATAAGCATATGAAAATGCCTTTAACATCATTAGTTACATGGAAATTAAAACCTCAGAGAGGTGATACTACATACATACCAGAATGGCTAAAATTCAAAGAACTGAAATACCAAGTGTTGGTGAGGGTGTTGAACAACTGGAAGTCTTATGCTGCTGGTAGAAGTGTAAATTTGTACAACTACTTTGCAAAACAGTTCAGAACGTTCTACAAACATTCAAGATACACATATCCTATGACCCAATAATTCCACTCCTGGATGAAAACCCAACAAAAATGAAAGCATATGTGCATCCAAGAGTTATGTATAGAAATATTGATAGTAGCATTCTTTGTAATAATCAAAAAGCTGAAAAAAATCCAAATGTTCATCAACATTAGAATGGATAAATGATAGGCCGACCCCGTGGCTCACTCGGGAGAGTGCAGCGCCGGTCCTGCGCTCACTGGCTGAGCGTGGTGTGGGCGGTGAACCCCCTACCGGTCACAAAAAACAAAAACCAAAACAAAACAAAAAGAATGGATAAATGATGTTATATGCATACAAACAAATATTTACAGCAATGAGAATAAAGAAACTGCAATGACATGTGACAACATGGATGAATCTCACAAATATGTTGAACAAAAGAAGCCAAACAAAAACTATACAAACTACACTATTCCATTTACATAATATTTCACAAAACAGGCAAAGGAAATTATAGGTGAGGAAATTATGAAGAGATGACTGGAAGCAATTGGTATTCAGTCAGGATAGCATTTACTCTGGGATGAAAGGGAATAGAGATCAGAGGTGGTACCACACGTGCTTCGCTGTCTTGGTGGTGTTCTTTCTTTGCTTGGGTGATGATTAAAAGGCATTTTAAGATATCATAGATCCACATATTTGGGGGTTTTGTACTTTTCTGTATGCCTATATTTCACCATAAAGAAAGGTTTATAAAAAGATGGAGGGAAAAACACACAGCAACGTCACGATGGGAATCACCTCTCACAAGGGAGGGCTATAGCACGAGCAAGGGTGTGCAAAAAGGGTACAAGTATATCTGGAACATTTTATTTCTGAAAAGGAATCTGAAGAAATAACGTCAAAAGGTGAATGGGTTAAGTCAGTTAAATCTGAACATTAATTATATTATTACATATTCTCTGCACATTTCTGTAGGTTTGAAATATTGGAAAATCAATACTTGTCACTCCTACATTTTGTAAACTAAACGGGCTGTTTTAAGCTTCCCTATCTCCGAAGGGACCCACTCAATGCATAGTGAGTTTAAAACAAATAATTGCTCATTGGTTGAGTAGCTGTTTTGTTATTTCAATTGTCTTTCAGTTGAGAAGACAAAATATTCTTAACTAACTGTGTCCCTCCAATACCAATGGCCTTATTTCTCCTACCAAATAGGATCCAGCCAAGCTGGCCTTGGAATTTGCTGTTTCCTCTACCAGGTTGTACCTCCTCAACTTTTTGCATGGCTGGTTACTTTTTATCAGTTAGCTCCCGGTTCAAAAGCCCCTTCTTTAAAGAGAGGTTCCATGAATGGAGTACCACCATTCTCCACACAGACGGTCAATCTTTATTATATCTCCTTTTTACTTTCTTGGCTAATCATTATCTGAATTGCATTTCCATTTTTTTAATCTGTTTATTGTTTTACTTTCTTCACTAACATGCAAAGTCTAAGAGGGCAGATTATCTGTATCTATATTGTTGACGACCATACCCTCAGCTTGTAGAACGATGCCTGGCAGATAGTAGACACTTAATAAATAATTATTATTTGTTGAAAACTGACTCAGTTGAGCCAATCAGAGTTTTGCTATGTATTTCATTTTATTGACGTTATATATTTGTATAATATATGTAGTTATAATTTTATATATACAATTGAGGAATGAAAAATGGACTTGGAAAATTTGTCAGGGTAAATTCCATTTACTTACACAATTCAGACTGCAAGCAATCAGTTGTTACCACTAGTTCACTACAAACTAGAATGATTATGATCCACATTTCAGATAAATTTTGAGCTAAACTTTTAAAATGTTTTCTTAGACCCATAAGGGAAAGCACTTAAAAACAGAGCCATTTGGTACTTAGCTAATGCATCCTTTGTACCCAACAAGGTAATGCCATCTCTCAAAACCAGGCTTCAGGGGTTGGCCAGTTAGCTCATTTGGTTACAGCATGGTGCTGATACCACCAAGGTCCAGGGTTCATTCCTGTACAGGGCAGCTGCCAAAAAAAAAAGATGGGCAAAACCAGACTCTCAAACACTTCAGAGGAAAACAGAAACTTAAACAAAGAAAGAAAAAAGCACATTTCCTATTTGAATATGGTATGCACAAGGTACAAAAAAATAGTTGAAGTATCAATATTGAGAATTTTGAAAGAAAATCATATTTTAAGAAATATCCAAGCTAAGTTTGGATATGTTAAAATTGTCTGTTTTGTAATACTTGCAAATTTTGCAGGCTGAAATTGCAGTACCTAGAATAATTCAATAAATCTGACTTTAATTTCTTACAAGATTATAAGAAATTATCTCAGTGATGAAGACTTCATTGTAAGAATCGGAAAGTTCCTAAGAAAAAAGGAAATGTCATTTCACATCTGGTAAATTACAAAGGCAATACTCATATTTTATTCCTAAGAGAACACAGAAATAATCGTTTTTAAATAAGGAGTATATCCATCCCATTACAACATTGTTCTGAAACAATAATAGTGATAAACACTTTAAATTAATTTTATATTAATGGACTAAGTTAAATTCAAAATGACATTCAGCAATAGCTAGGAAACATTTGTCTTGCTTAAATTATATAGTAACATTTAAATACCATGAAGCAGCCACTAAATGAAAAATACTATCAAATTACAAAAACGTTATCAATATTTTAGAATGTTGATGTAAAATCCAAAAAAAATGGTTAAAGGGAGGAAAAAAAAACAAGGAAGATATATAACTGAAGTAATAAACCACAGGGATAGCTTGAAGAAGCAATCAACATTTTATAAAATGACTATATAAGGAATTATCATTTAAATTTTGCTAATGGCCACTTTAAAAGAATCCCTTTCTAGAGACATATACATATATATATGCTTTCCTTTATTCTTATTCTTTGATTGTTTGTTTGAGGGGGTTTCTTATAATTCTAAATCTTTTTTTCTTATTATTTTCCTCCCAACCTATAGTTCCTATTGTTGGGTTTTTTAAATGTTACTTCTTTTCACAGAGTGAAAGGAGGGCCTCTACTGGTATTTAAAAGTCCTTTCATATTCAAAGGAAACTAGCACCTTATGAGAAATATGTTTTATTTTAAACTAACAAGTATGATATCAGTTAATTTAATGTGATAATCACCAATGTGCCCCACTTGTTTTCATTCAAATTAGAAGCTTCTTGCAAAAGTCATTAGCTGATCACTAATTGGAATAGGTTAGGAGTTGAGGCTCATTTTATCCATTAATATTTATTGACTGCATATAATAGGTCTTGCTTGGTGTTAATCAGTGAGAATAAAAAAGAAAAAAAAAAAAAAAAAACAAGATGCCATCCCTCCTTTCAAGGGAATCAAAATCTACAGGCAGAATTTGAAATGTACGTAGGTAATTATCACACAATGTGGAAAGGCAGACCAGGGGGGAAATTTAAGTAGCAATCAAATTCTCACGTTAAGAAAAATTTCTAGTTTACCCTACTCGTAAACATTTAAACAGCTTGCTTCTCCCCAACTTCAAAACAAAACAAAATGAAACAAGAAAACTCCTTGGATCCCACTAACCTTTCAACTACAGTATTGTCATATGTCTTTCCTCCCTTCCTTATCCAAACTTTTCTGAATGTCGTCTAGACTTGCTACCACCATTTCCTCACTTCCCACTTTCCAGCCACCTCATTTCACCCAAGTGACCCACATGTCATAAATCCAACGGACTTGATTTCAGCAATCATCCTACTACCCTTCAGCCACACTTGACAGTCCTGG
The DNA here is from genome assembly GCF_000696425.1 of Galeopterus variegatus. NCBI lineage: Eukaryota > Metazoa > Chordata > Mammalia > Dermoptera > Cynocephalidae > Galeopterus > Galeopterus variegatus. Next base: position 178,871 of record NW_007729406.1, on the reverse strand, counting down.
ACACACATACTTGCAGCACTATTTCCCCTGCAGGGTATTTCTTCTGACTCCACTGCCTTATTTTCTGTCCCGTCTGTACATGTCTTCTCCTCTACCAACTATTCAATATACCCTACACTTCACTTTCAGGACTGTACCCTACACTTCACTTTCTTCCTGGGTGGTCTCATTGATTCCCCATGGCATCAATTGCGTTGATATTCTAACCACGTTCAAATTTGGATCAATGGCTCAGACCTTAGTTCTGAGAATTGGATCTACGTATGCAACTGATTTCTAACACCTCTACTTTTATGCCCAAAGTTCTTTAATATGTCCATAACTGCAAACACACAATCTTTCCCCATGACAATCATTTCTCCTTCTCCCTTCAGAAAATTGTACAACAACCCATGCAGTTGCTGATGACAAAAACCTTAGTGCCACCCTTCATAGCTCTTCCACACTTCCTACCACTCATACCAAGACCACCATCAAGTTCTGTCTATTCTATCATGAAATTATCTCTGAAAATAATTCATTTCCCCCCATCCCCACTGCAACCACCATAATCCAAGCATCCATAATCTCTTTCCTGGATTATCACCAATAACTCTCGGCTAGTCTCCACACTTCCAACTTTCCAGTAAATTCTTCGCACTACATGCATAGTAGTCGCTGCTTTTTGTTGTTGTTTGTTTGGTTTTGTTTTTTGGCAACTGGCCAGTACAGGGATCAAACCCTGGACCTTGGTGTTATCAGCACCTTGCTCTAACCAACTGAGTTAACTGGCCAGCCCATGCATAGTAATCATCCTTAAAGCAATCCTATATATATCACTTTTGTGCTTGAAGTCCTTCAGTGACTATCTGTTGCTGCAGAGATACAAAAAGGAGCTGGGTTTAGAGGTACTTCTGAAGTACCAAAAAAAGGGTTTGATATGTAGAGTTGGGAAAAAAGAGGTATCTAAGATGTTTCCCAAATTAGCTTGAGATATTGGGGTAATATCATTTTAGAAGATTAAGTTTACAGGGCAAAAGAAGAATGGAAGATGGATCCAATATTACATTTGTTGAGTGCAGAGTATATACAAGAAATTGCAGAGCAAGAGCCACAGGAAAGGAGGAGGCTAGAGATTCAGCTGTTGATGCCATAGACATTAATCTAATTCCCAGGAAATGTTTGCAGAGCAAGAAATAAGAGCCGAGAATGAAACCCTGAGTAATTGTAATATTTAAGGAGGAAAGGTGGCAGAAAATGAAAAGTGAGTAAAAGAGACTGAGAAAAAAAGGGAAAAGGGAAAACCAGGAAAGTTATTTGAACACTGCAATGAGGTGAAACTGTATATGGCCTTTTATTATACACTAAGCTCAGTTCTAAATATTTTTTGCAAATAATGAACCATGGCAAAACAAATGCCTAGTAATTAGATTTTTTATGAATTGAACTTTGTGTTTTTAGACCTCAAGTGGACAGGGTTGAGTTAATCTTGATTCTTATTTTATTATGTGTTTACCATTAATTCATGTAAGACTCTCTCTTATTTTATTTATTTCCTTCTTGGTCCCCATACCCCCCATTCTAATAGTTGATCATTTTGTTGGGTTTAGTGTATCCTTTATTATATGTGTTCTTGTAAAATGTACTCTGTTTGGTGGGCAGATTTTTTTAATTAAATAAGTGGTATTGTGTGATATATTGTTTATGTTTCTTCCTTTTCACAGGCTTTATAAAGATTTATTCATTGCTATGTGTACTTCTAATTCATTGCTTCTAATTGTGGCATGATAACCCATGATGTATAACCACCACAGTTTATCTATTATCTTAGTTAATCCAGGCTGCTATAACAAAGTACCATAGACTGGGGAGCTTAAACAATAAACACTTATTTCCCACAGTTCTGGAAGCTGGTAATCCGAGATCAGGGAGATCAGGGTTCTGATGAGCACCTTCCTCCAGGATATAGACTGCAGACTTCTTCCTGTGCTCTCTCATGGCAGAAAGAGAGAGAGAGAGCACTCTGGGGTCCCTCTTAAAAGGGCATCAATCCCATTCCCTCATGACCTAATTACCTCCCAAAGGCTCCACCTCCTAATATCATCACACTGGAAGTTAGGATTTCAACACATGAATGCAACAGTGGGGAGACACAAACATTCAGTCCAAAACACCTATTATCTCCATGATAGACACCAGATTGCTTCCCGCTCCCACCAACAACAATAATATTGCAATTACATTTCCATTCATGTGTGTCCCCTTATGCACATATGCAAGAATTTCTTTGGGTTATACATCTAGGAGCAGAATTGGTAGATCCGAGTGTACACATATACTTATTTGAACAAATATTCTCTGAATGGCTGCCCCATCTACACTCCCTTCAGGACAAAACGATTCTTGTATCCTGACATATTGATCAAATGTTGACAAATCTATCTTTTCCAATTATTTCCAGGCTAGTAGGTGAAAGGCGATATTTTATTTCTGATTGTTAATGATTTTGAGCATCTTCAGATATTACATTTTTGCATTTTCTTTTCTGTAAATTGCTTATTCATATATATTTTGTCTATTTTTTCTATTGTTTATTTGGGGTTTTGTTGTTTTTTTGGTGGGCCATTGACATTCTGGACATTAGTGCTTTGTCAGTTATAAACTTCAGATATATTCTCCTGTTACAGTATCTGTCTGATGTATCTGTCCATGGTGTCTGTATTAGTTTCCCAGAGCTGTTATAACAACGTACCATAAACTGGGTGACTTAAAACCACAGACATTTTTTCTTTGCAGTTTTAAAGGTTAGATTTCTAAAATCAAGGTGCTGGCAGGGCCATGCTTCCACTGAAGGCTCTAGGGAGAGATCCTTCCTTGCCTCTTCCACATTCTTGTGGCTTCTGATGTTTCTTGGCATGTTATAGCATAACTCCAGTCTCTGCCTCCATCTTCACAAGGCTTTCTTCCCTATGTCTTTCTCTGTGTACATGTGTCTTCAAATGGCCTTCTTGTAAGAATACCAATCATTGGATTTAGTGCCACACTAGCGCAGTATGACCTCATCTTAACTGATTACATCTGCCAAGACCCTATTTCCAAATAAGGTCACATTCTTGCGTTCTGGGTGGACACAAATTTGGAGACAGAGGGAGGGACACTATTCAACCCTCTACAATGTCCTTCTTTAAATAAATGAAAATTTTCATAAAATCACATTGTTCTATTAAGATGAGGCCTTCAGTCTAACTATTCATTAAATAAGACTGTTAAAGCAAGATTTTATACATATGTGTGTGTGGTCTATAACTGTTGGTTTCTTAAGAGAAGCGAACTGTACCTCTTGCTTAACCTTGATTGAGTTGATCCCGTGGTCACAGTAATTGATTCAACCCTTGACACGTGACTCGGTTGGGGACAGTGAGACATTTGCTGAAAATGTCTATAAAAGAAACTTCTTCACCATTCTAAAAGAACTCCCAGAAGAGGTTTTCTCCTAGTTGGAAGTGACCAAAGATACATGAAGCCCTTGAAGATCCTGACAACCATTGAACTAGCATGATGGAAGCCAGACTGAGGATTAAACCAACATGAAGTTGGGAAAAGCCATGAGCACCGCAGACAAATTTTTGATGTTGAGTTCTAAGTTTTGGACTTTTAGTTAAGTTGGTATAACTTAAGCAGGTTCTCTAGCTATATGGCATTAGGCAAGTTACCTCTCTAAGCTTCCCTTTCCTTGTCTATAAAACAGAATTTGTATAAGATCTAATTTATAGAGTTTTGTGAATACTAAATAAAACAATGTATGTAAGGCACTTAGTCTAGAATTAATCAATTTTAAGTAGGAGGTGATTTGAAGATACTATTTATTATTGTTGTTGTTAATATTATTATTATTTGTATCAGTGACGCTATTATTACTAGGCTAAGTAGGAAATCCAAAATACACTCTTAAATCAGAAAGGGAGGCTTCCCAGCTGTTTAGAATAAAACTTACAGGCAGCATACCTTAAGAGGCTCCCCATGGATCAAGACATAGTCCTCAGTTTTTCTGGTTCAGACATTTTTTGGTGAAACCAAAGACTGATTCACAATAATCAAAAGTCACAAAAGACTAATAAACTTGAATGCTAAGCTGTTTCTTAACAGTGGTGCTGATAACAACCAAGTGGGCCAAATCATCCATTTATCTGATCAGAACATTTTGTCTCCTGTAGGAAAGTATATGTGAAAAGACAATTACCTTAAGTAGGTTGCTTGGTGAGCCCTGAACCAGTGCAAATGGAGTTACCTGGGAATTTTCTAATGGATGGAGCTATTAAGCTCCAATAGCCTAATGCAGCCATCTCCACTATGGGATAAAACTGACAAAGAAGCCAATTGGACTCACCATGCTGTCTGCTTAGGACACTGCTCCCTGCATATGGCAAGGACAAATTGAAATTTTTCTATACTTCAAGATTCCCATTTTTCTATGCTCCGTACAGAACAATGCTCTATATTTAACACACCCTTTATGCAATCAAGTTATACTACAGCACAAGTGACTTTTGTTACTATCCCCTCCATTGTGTTCCAGTCCTAAGAATACATCCTGGACAGCATCAGGTTGTTCTAGTCCCCTAAGTAATACATGTAAAGACTATTCCTTTGTACAGAGATCATATCCTTAATTTTATTTTTTTTAATTTTTACTGCCAGAGATTGATTTTTATCTGATGTTATTTATTCTGACTTTTCTGTCTTAGTAGCCATAATCCTTGCAGATCCTGATGACACCATCCACTGCTAATGAGTCAGCTATCCATCAACTAGGCATTTTTGACTAGATGCAGCAAGTAAATCAGGATTTCCATGTTAGGAACCAGTGCAATAAAGCAATTCATCTGGAAACTATGAAAACAAAACAAACCAGAGAAGAGAAATTACAGGAATTCTAGCCATCCAAAGCTATTGTGTCCTGAGGAGATAATGAAAGATACCTAGCAGAGAAAAAGGATATGAAGCAGGGCCAAAAAAAATTTTCCTTTAAATCTGAATTTAATCCAATTTTATTAAATAACAGTTCCCTTTATAATTATTATTACACATCTGTTTCATGAGGCCTCTAACCCTAAGTCACTAAAACTCCTCAACATAAAATATAGATAGCTTTACATTTAATAGTGGAAACCAAAATAAAGAAAAGCACACATATCCGTTCCTTAGTAACTCTAGTTAGTGAGGTACACTGAGTTTTAAAACAGGTTGGTTATATTCATGACTTAAAAACAATGGCATTTGTTTACCTTGTATGTATGAATTTTCTCATGCAGGCAGTATAAGTATTTTATCACAGGATAAATACATGTAAGGTAAAATGTTTAGGAAAAGGCTGCTCAGAAACGTTGGGGGGGGGAGTAAGCTAGAAACAGAAAAAAAAATTTTTTGTTTCTTTATGAGGAAATAGCAAGGAATGAAACAAGCAAGCAAAGGAAGAAGGGAAGATAAAACACAACTACACAGCCTGAAGAGCGAGAGACAAAATCTATGTAGCCAATAAATAGCCCTCTTGTCAGAGAATCTTTACCTGTCCAAAGAGGCCAATTTGGAAAGTGGCAGCAAAGATAGGGAAGGCTCAATCACACCAGCTGTTGACAAGAAAAAGCAACCTATAAAAGAGATGGAAAGAATGCATCTGATTCTTCTGTGAAAATCACTACAAATTGAATCCACTGGTTTACATGTTTCCAGGGAGTTTTGATTTTTTAGGGCTTGAGATGAAGTGAAAGATGTCTTTCCTTTCCTCTTAGAGCTCTAATTCCCATTCAGAGTGACCAGAAATCACCTTTAACTACCTCCCAGACTTCCTTCATTTTCTGACCAATTCTTCCCCCACCCTCCCCTAGTGGGACCTGTACTGTTCAGACTGATGTATTGAGATGAGAAATGGAGAGAACTGTAACAACTGCAGGGGAGGCAAGGGTAGGATCGGTCCCTTATATGTGCCCATGCAGCTCTCTCTCCATCACAGCACTAATCACACTTTGTTCACTTTTCCATTTGATGGTTAATTTTATGTGTCAACTTGACTGGGCTAAAGAATGCTCGGATGATAGGCAAAATATTATTGTTGGGTGTGTCTCTGAGGGTTTTTCCAGAAGAGATTAGTATTTGAATCCCTAGACTAAGTAAAGAAGATCCACCCTCACCAACATGTGCGGGCATCCTCCAGTCCATTAAGGACCCAGATAGAACAAAAAGTCCAAAAAAGGACAAATTCTTTCTCTCTTTTCTTCAGCTGGGACAGCTATCTTCCGCTGCCCAAGGCCTTTGGCCTCAAAATGAGAGTTATATCACCAACTCTCCTGGTTCTAAGGCCTTCAGACTCAGAGTAAATTATACCACCAGCTTTCCCAGTTCTCTAGCTTGCAGATGGCATATTGTGGGATTTCTGGATCTCTGCTGTGGGTTAAACATTCCTTCCAAGAAGTTCATGTATTGGGCCGGCCCGGTGGCGCACTAGATAAGTGCGCCGCTTGGGAAGCGTGGCGGCGCTCCCGCCCGAGGGTTCGGATCCCACATACAGACCGGTTCCCGTTCACTGGCTGAGCGAGGCGTGGGAGCAACGCCGAGGGTTGCAATCCGTTGCCAGTCCCCGGTCCGGTACGGGGGCGACACTGAGGGTTGCGATCCATTGCCGGACACGGAAAAAGACAAAAGACAAAAAAAAAAAGAAGTTCATGTATTGGAAGTTTGACTCCCATTGTAACAGTACTAAGAGTGTGGGAAGTCAAATTATGGTATCTGAAAGGTGGGACCTTTACAAGGTGATTAGATTGTCAGGACTGTGCCCTTGTGAATGGATCGATTCATTCACAAAGTAATGGGTATGGTTCTGATGGCTTTATAAGGAGAGCCAGTGAGAAGGTTAGCTCTCCCTTGCTCAGACATTCTAGCTTGTGACACCCTGGATTTCTGTGGAGAGTTCCCACCCAGAAGAAGGCCCTCACCAGATGCATTTCCTGGACTTTGCACTTCCCAGTCTCTGAAACTGTAAGAAAAACTTTTTTCTCCAATCTAACTAGTACTTTAGAAAAGAAACACTTTTTTCTCCAATCTAACCAGTACTTTAGAGTCTAAGTGCTGGTAATCACTACATCAGCTAGTGCTTGTTGAGACCCTACAGTGTTACATTAAAATTCCGGGTGGCATAAAATACAGGTTATATAGGATCCAGGCCCTGAAAGTTTTACAATAAAGTAGAGAAACAAGATGTAAACATGAACAATTAGTGAACCAAAGAATATCATATATTTAAATTACATAATGGTTCAATTTAATGGTTAAATTATGTGAAATAAATAATTAGTGAATATGAATGCATATCACAAATTAAATACATTATACAAAAAAAATAAGTGCAAAGTAAGAAAAGAAGGTAGAAGTATTAGATGTATGACTTGGATCCAAAAGATGATTATGGTGTTGGGAGACGTTTAAGTTAAAAATTCTGACATTATTTTTCATACCAGAAGGTTAAATAAAGAGCCAAGAGCAATTTTTAATCTGGTAAATTTCATTTACATTTCTTAAAGAATATTAATCTTCTTAAGATATTTTTATAAGTTATAAATCTGAGTATATAAATCAATAAAAGATAAGGTATTAATCACCGATAATTTAGTCATCTCTTTACAATCTAACAAATTTTATCTTTTCTTAAAATACTCTAATTTTGATCAAAAATTTATTGTTTAAAGTATAATATTTATTCACTCCTGGATAAAAATGGAACTTATATTAAAATATTTTTTCTTTTTTATTTATCAGAAGCTCAGATTCATAGAAGAGATTGAAAACAAATAGTAAAAAGGAATTTTAATCACCTATAATCCTACCACTCAAAGACAGCCATTATTAATATTTTGGAATATATCCTCTAGTCTAGTTTCTATACAATACACATTTTATTAAAAATGAACTATAGTATATATGTGCCTTCTTGCCTGTTTCTTCATTTAACAATTTATCATGAATATCAAAAAATATAAATATACATAAAACTTGTAAAACTTTAAGATTTTACCTATATAAAGTTTAGAACTTACCTATATAAAGTTATTTTAGAACTTACCTATACAAAGTTTACTTTCAAATCTAATGCATTATTTACTAGATTTCTTAAGTGGTTTTTTTTCCTCTTCATTTTTACTCCATAGTGCATGAAATATGTGGAGCTAAATAATTTTTAAGTTATGAAATGAAAAGCAGTCAGAATTCTCTCACAATAGAGTCAGGTGTGGTACAGAAAAGCAATACCAACCTCAAGTACCAAATCAGAGAATGGCCCTTGATGACTGGGTCATCAAAACTGAGTCTATGTTCCGGCTCTGCCACCAAGTATCCATGCCCTCTCGGGCAAGCCACTCACCACTTCAAGATCTATGGAGAATACTAAATGATTTCTGAAGCTCCTATGAGTCTAGCTACTGTGCAGATATAGGATATTCTAAAAACAGAAATACAAGTGAAATTTAAATATGCAATGTTGGTGATGCCATCCTCAAATTACACTGGCCTTGGCTTTCATTCTACAGGCCGCTAGAAGGGTAGAGTCCATAATAAAATCTGTGCGCAAAATGGCAAACCAAAATTGTGTCCAGTGTTCTAGAACCTACTCTTTCAGTAAAAAAAATGGCTCCTCTGGAGAATCTATTCTGGCTTTTAAAGCAACATCAATCAAAACCTAACTATACTTATATCTATTCCCCTATTTTCTTATAAATGACTTTTCCTTTCTAAATACATCCGTCACATTTTAAATAAAAGTCATTTGTGAATATAAACAAACGCTGATAATATCTGCCCATGTTTCTAGTTTTTAATATAGAGTGTAGATACAGACTACCCCAAAATGACATATGAATAATCATCAAAAAGTGAACTCCAAAAAATTTGTAAGGTTCTCCTTCACCTCCTGTGACCTGATGAGATTTTTGCCACTGATAAAATATGTTGTAATGTTTCAGCAGACGCTAAAAAACAAAACTCATCTTATTATGCATTTGATTATAAACTGATAATCCCACATAATTGACCATCAGCACTGACCAATAGAACTTTCAATGATAATGTAAATATCCAACATCTATAATGTCCAAATGATAGCCACTTTCAAGCACTTGAAATGTGGCCAATGCAAATGGGGACTGACTTTTTAAATTTTTAATTAATTTATATTTAAATAGCCACACGTGGCTATTGGCTACCATATTGAACAGCAAGATATAGATCATATATGGGACAGAAAATTTAGTTAAGTTCTATCGTCCCATGCTTAACTATAGACATTTGATGATCACTGATGATATTTTTCCTTCTGCAAGACAACATAAAATGATTGAATAAAATTTATAATTTATTTGAAAAAGAAATCCCTATAAGGGAAAATTATTAAAATATTAATAAGGTTTACCTCTTAGACAAAATAGATCTTCATAAATAATACTTTTAAAACAGAAATATATAAATTCTTACTTTTGTTCTAAAGCATTTTTTTAAATAGTAAAACCATGACTCAACTGAAAAAAATCTCAGTGACTTAAGCTCATTATTTACAGCCTCGGGGTATTTAAATACAACTTACTTATTTTTCCCCAAAATGTTAGTATCTAAACAGCAACGTAAATTACGATAAATGTTCAGGCAAGGTACTGGGGGTTTTAACTTCTCTTATTCATCGTAACATATTTATAATTAAATGGAATTAAGCATACAACTTGGATTAAAATAATAACTACGAAACATAATTAGCATTTAAACTTTTTTAAAAGTTAAAATTCTTATGACTTTAAAGCAATTATAAACAGCACTTTTCATAGATCTTTTAAAATTATGGCTAATTAAAATATTTATCAACTTTCACTCGAGTTTTTAAATTACGTAAAAATATGCGAGTGCTAATGTGTTTAAGAAGCATACAATATATCTCACAACACAGAACAAGCTGGAAAACTGTCAAAATCTCCAAGAAAATAAGACATAAAAACTTACATGCATTTAGTGTTATAACACCAAGGTCAAGGGTTCAGATCCCCATACCTGCAAGCCGACTACACACACACACACACACACACACACACAGAGAAAATTATATGTATTTAATGGTTAATTAATTGGAGGAAGACTGACAGTTTTTTTTTGCCTCTCATTCTGCCAGCTCATCCCCATGTGGCATCCGCGGAAGCAGAAGTCCCTCTGGAAAGAGATGAGGGGTGATCCCAGTAGGTGAGGGATAAGAAATGAGGGCTGGAGGATTCTACAGGAGCTCAGAAGGGAGTGGGTGTGGTTTCTCTCTGGTACTAGGGCCAGATGAAGACCTTTGGAGGTTTTAAGCACTTAAAAGTTTTAAATGTCCCTACACAGCCATCTATGTTATTCAAAATAAAACAATGTGGTAAAACACAAACTTTACAGCCCTACTGGTATTATAATTTCGGATTACAAAATCCTGGATAAGTTCACGAAGGTTAGACTTTTCTCAAATTTTTGTGTTGCTGTTTTGCTAGATCCCTTAAAGATTTTAATGACTTACACCTGACAACTTACTTAAACCTGGATACAGATAGTGACCTGCTCCCACACAAGATTGCCTGAAATTCACCTCTGATGAAGTGATCTAAGGAAGCCTGGTACCAATCACAAAATACTGTGGTGATAGAAGCTGAATAAAAACATCCTAGGACCCAAATTTGGCACAGAGAGCTACCCATTCTCAAGGTTTCAAGCAGGGTTGGGCAGAAAGCCTATCAAAGGTAATAAACACCAGCCTCGAACCCAGATGTTTCTATCTGCCTAAAACTTAAGGGATCTTAATCTGATCTAGAGAGTGAATGAAAGGAATCTCAAAAATAATTATGATTTTATTGCCTATTCAGACAAAGAAGAGAAAGGGAACTCAAAAGAGAATACACTTGACTTAGAGAGAAAAGGAAAACAACATATCTTTCTTACATCCAGAGTTTGTAGGATCCTGCTTCCTGATTTGACAATGAGGCTCGCCCAATCTCTTATACGAATACCATCACATTAGTCTGAGAGCAAGTCTTTCAGGCAAAATGTTGGTTAGTACACTTGGGACAGGACTATAGCCAAGTTGAATGACTATTATGTCTGTCTGGTAATGAATGTCTATACATGTAGCTGAAGTTTGTCTGAGATTTCCTCTCACTGTGACTGACAATCTAGAACAAAGTTTCAGGGCAGAAATGAATATACCAGTGTGGTATCTAATCACCCAAAAGTCTGACATTCTCTGAGTTAAGAAATTGTTTTGGGTGGCTCACATTTTTATTTACCTATAATTTCAATTTTTATTGACATAATAACAGTTGGTTTCACTTACTGATATTTTATACATAAGTAGATAAGACCATCTTTGACAGGAGGAAAAGCATGGAAGACAATAAAGTGATAGAAACTTGTCACCTTGTCTCTTCCTAACTTTTTATCATATGAAAAAAATTAAAAACCTTAAATCTATTTAAAAACAAATCTATGGTTGCTATCACAGAAAACATAGGGCAGTGGAGCAATAAAAACTGAATGTAGAAGAAGGGAGTCTGCTCACCCTACTGAGACATTATTGGCCGAGTTTAAATATCTTGAACAAGGGCAGAAAGAGAGTGCTGTCATATTTAATACCTAAATGCTTGTCAAATACAGTAAGAGAAAACAAGTGAAGATAATTGTTCTAAAAATCCCAAAGATAAAGTTGGGAAAATGGGGAAAATGGAAAAAATGGGAATTCATCTCTTTGATACCTCATCTACAAACTCCTTGCCAGGGGTGGGCGGTTAGCCATATTCCCAGAGAGCGAGCCACCACTGAGAACATATAAATTAGTAATGATAGGTAGCAGAAACAAAAAAAGCATAGGGTAGCAAATGTTTACACCTTGTACAAATGACAAAACATAAGGACTCTGAGTGTCATTCTTTTTTTTTTTTTTTTTGTCTTTTTGTCTTTTTCCGTGTCCGGCAACGGATCGCAACCCTCAGTGTTGCCCCCGTACCGGACCGGGGACCGGCAACGGGATCGCAACCCCCGGTGTTGCTCCCGCGCCTCGCTCAGCCAGTGAGCGGAACCGGTCTGTATGTGGGATCCGAACCCTCGGGCAGGAGTGCCGCCGCGCTTCCCAAGCGGCGCACTATCCAGTGCGCCACCGGGCCGGCCCTGAGTGTCATTCTTCATAATTCAAGTCTTGGGTCACATTTAAGACTTCCTAGAGGTCTGGTTAAATGAGGGGAAGACATGACTTTGCTGGGTTAGCCGCCTGGCAATACATCGTCTGTCTGCAGACAACACATCCAGCTTAATGACTGTTGCGAAAATATAAAAACTGGTCAGGCCCCTCTGATGTTCAGAATCTTGCCGTGCATCTGATGTGGTTGCGCATGTGCTGCTCCAGCCACTCCGCCATCTTTCCCAGGGAACTTGCTGGTGCTGGGACCTCAGTGCATTGCTGCTGGGATTCTGGGCTTGAGTTCTGCTCTTGAAGGTGTTTTGGATTGTAGACTAAAGTAAGAGTGACTAACAGCTCTGATACACGAAGCTTTTCGAGATGCTCTGGGAAGCCACTAGGGCTGCTGCTCCTAGCTCTGAATAAAGCCTATTGTTTCTTCACCCACCACTCCCAGGACCTTTCCCTATTACCTAGCTCGTGTCCTGTGAGGAAGGGTTTGTGACCCAGTCCACACAGCAAGCTGGAGGGGTCTGTGAGACCTAGCCCTAGCTCTGCAATGACAAAGAAGTAAAAGCCATTCTGGAAGCAAAAGACATTTAAATTGTTGGCCATGAGTTTAATCATCAAATGAGCTTATCAAGAGACATAAAACTCCATTAGAATTACTATGGGTATCATTTACACTAAAAGGACCTAGCTAAATTAATACATTAAGGAATACAGATATAATGCAGCAATCACTGGACACCCTACAATTGGTAGAAGAATGTTCATAGGTAACTAACTACATGTTAGTCATTCAATAACTAGGTCCACATTAGCCATTAGCAATAAACTAATTACAGAAGAGTTATAGAGAATTATAAGAATGGAAGTTCCCAAAGGATAAAAGTGATGGGCAGTAAAAAGAAGGATGTTAAAGAGATCATCAAAAAAACAACTTTGAACTCCAAAATTAAACCATAAGAAGGAAACAAGTGGGGAGCAAGACTTTCCAATACAGTTCTCTGAAACAAAATAAATAAAACTGAAGATGGCACAAAATACTCAAATTTAAGAATGCTGCAGTCTCCTTATCAGAGTTGATAAAGTACTCATATTCTGAAACACATATCCTAGAGAAAATCTCTTACAACCAGGGCTGGCTAGTTAGGTCAGGTGGTTAGAGCAGTGTGTTGATAACACCAACGTCGAGGGTTTGGATCCCCATACTAGCCAGCTGCCAAAAAAAAAAAAAAATTACAACATACATAAACTTGAGTAATTATTTATATACATATCTAAAACATGTTCTTATCAAGTAAACAATATGTTTTTAAATTTTAAAACTGACCAATATCAGTTCTAGTCATGATAGAACACAGGAGTGGACATTGAATCACTATCCCACCTTAAACAATTGTAACTATGTGAATGAACCATTTTTTAAAAAATTGTACAGCAGAAATTCCAGGTCTGTGATCTCTGAGAAAAAGGACATACATAAAATGAACGCCAAAGTACAGCATAGAGAAGTTTACCGAACAAGATGCAGTGGTCTCTCTAAGTAGAGAAAACAGAGATCAAAGTTAAGGGTTGCTGGGACTACAGAAACTTTGGGAGTAGGACACTGGAAACGAGAAACCCATGCAGAGAAGAATCTCCAGACACCTGCAGAGATGTCCCTTTGAGTCTCTAGCCCAATACTAACCAGCATACTATACAGGGCAAGATTCCATAAGGCATGGTAGAGAACAGCTACTAGAGTTTGTGAGCTGTACAGAGATCATACAGTGCTGAGAAACTTTGAAGTTCTGATTATTCATAATGAGTGCCTTCCCTGAACTTTACAGACACTCAGTTGAAATCTCAGAAAGATGACACATTAAAAGTAATGTTACATTGTATGCAGACTAATGACTACTCGAGCTCTACCCAAACACAAACACACAAATCTCAAAAGGATAAATACTTATCAGTCAGTAAATTAACTGTCTGCCAGAACAAAACTCAACACTCTCTAATAAAGATCAGGAAATACAGGTTCTCAACAATGTAACATCACAATGTCTAGCATACGATCAAAATTATTAGACATGCCAAGAATTAGAAAAATGTGAGTAGTAGATTGGACTCTACAAAAGAAAGGACAGAGTAATAGAAGCTATCCTTGCAGAATCACAGAAAGAAAAAACAAAACACACACACACACACACACACACAAAAAAAAAAAAAAAAAAAAACCCCCCCACCCCCCCAAACAAAAAAAAAAAAAAACCCCCCCACCCCCCCAAACAAAAAAAAAAAAAAACCACTAGTAAGTGAAACAGAGACCCACTGGCATTTGGAACAACATTAAAAGGCCTAGCATACATGTAATCAAAGTGCCAGAAACAGAGAAGGGAGAGTGGAACAGGAAAAATATTTGAACAATCCTTGAAAAATTTCTAAATTTTATGGAAATTAAAAATACACAGAATCAAGAAGCACAACAAATTTCAAGCAAGATAACTACAAAGAAAACAACATCAAGGCCTAACACAATCAAATTGCTAAACACCAGTGATGATGAAAAAATCTTAAAAGTAGCCTTGGGGGCAGAAGGGCAAAATACCAGATTACGTAGAGTGAAAAAATAAGAATACCCATTTACTGAAACCTGAAACAATGTGCAATAAAATTCAGTGGAATGAATGACACACTTATTTTTTATTTTTTTTATTTTTATTGAAACAAAACAGATTATACATATTAGTAAGGTACAGTGTTAAGTATCAACACTTGTGTAAAATGTACAATAATCCGGTCAGGATAATTGGCATATTTATCATTACCAAACATAATTATTTCGTTGTATTGACGATATTCAATCTCCTCTCTTCTAGTCTTTTGAAAACATTCAGTAAATCATTAATTATAGGTGCCTAGCTCAACTGTACATCAATAGAACTTGTTTTTCTGATGTTTTGAGTCTGTTAACCTATTTCTTGATATCCCTCACCCCTCCTCCTCTACTATCTCTAGAAACCACAGTTTTCTTATCTCCTTCTGAAAGTTCAATGTATTACTATGATCTTTCTTTCTTCCTTCCTTTTTCTAGCTCTTATTTATGAGTGAGGATGTGGTATTTCTCTATCTGTGCCTGCTTATTTCACTTAACATGATTTTCTCCAGGCTCATCCATGCTGTTGTGAATGGGAGATTTCATTCTTTTTTATGACTGAGTAGTATTCCGTTGTGTTTATATACCACGTTTTCCTTATCCAGTCATCCATCAATGGACATTTAGGGTGTTTCCACATTTTGGCTATTGTATATAGAACTGCAATGAACATGAGTGCATATATTCCTTTGATATGATGATTTTCATTACTTTGGGTATATATCCAGTAGTGGGATTTCTAGATCACACGATATTTCTATCTATAGTTCTTTGAGAAACCTCCATACTGTTTTCTGTTATAGCTGTACTAATTTACAGACTCACCAACAGTGTAGAGGAGTTTCTTTTCCCCTGCATCCTCTCCAGCATTTGTTATTCTCAGTCTTTTTAATAATTGCCACTCTAACTCGGGTGAGATGATATCTCAATGTGGTTTTGATTTGCATTTCCCTGATGATTAGTGATATTGAGCATTTTTTCATGTACTTGTTGGCCATTTATATGTCTTCCTTTGAGAAACGTCTACTCATCTCCTTTGCCCATTTTTTAATTATATTATTTGTTTGTCTGTTTTTACTGTTAAGTTGTTTGAGTGCCTTGTATATTCTGGATTTTAATCCTTTGTCAGATAGTTTGCAAATATTTTCTACCACGCTTCAGGTTGTCTTTTCACTCTGTCGATTGTTTCCTTTGCTGTGTGGAAGCTTTTTAGTTTGATATAATTCCATTTGTTTATTTTTTCTTTTGTTGCCTGTGCTTTTGAGTTCTTATTCACAAAGTCTTTGCCCTGTCCTACATCCTAAAGTTGTCCCCCTGTGTTTTCTTCTAGCAGTTTTATAGTTTCAGGACTTATGTTTGTCTTTAATCCATTTTGAGTTGATTTTGGTGTATGGAGAGGTAAAGATCTAGTTTTATTCTTCTACACATGGATATACAGTTTTCCCACCACTTACTGAAGAGGCTGTCATTTCTTCAATGTATGTTCTTGGTACCTTTCTCAAAGATCAGTTGTCTGTAAGTATATGGATTGATGTCAGTGTTCTCTTTTCTGTTTCACTATTTCATGTGTCTGTTTTTATGCCAGTACCATGCTGTTTGGTTACTATAGTCCTGTAGTGTAATTTGAAGTCAGGTAGTGTAATGCCTCCGGTTTGTTTTTGTTTTTGTTTTTGTTTTTGTTTTGCTCAGGATTGCTTTAGCTATTTGGGGTCTTTTGTTATTCCATATGAATGTTAGGATTGTTTTTTCTACTTACATGAAGAATGTCATTGGTATTTTGATGAGGATTTTATTGAATCTGTAGATTGCTTTAGGTAGAACATTTCACTACATTAATTCTTCTAATACTTGAACATGGAATGTTTTTCCATATTTTGGTGTCCTCTTTAATTTCCTTCATCAGTGTTTTGTAGTTCTCATTGCAGGTGTCTTTCACTTCCTTAGTTAAATTAATTCCTAGGTGATGGAGTTTGGATGTGCTGTTCCCTTCCAAAACTCATGTGGAAATTTGATCTCCAATGTGGCACTGTTGGAAACTGATTGAGTCACGGGGCAGATCCCTCATGAATGGATTAATGCTCTCCCTGGGGGAGGGGGGATTAATGAGTGAGCTCTCGCTCTATTAGTTCCCACGAGAGCTCATTGCTTAAAAAGACCCTGTCACCTTCTTGCTTTGCTCTCTTGCTTCCTGTCGCCATGTGATCTGCTTGTATCCACCGGCTGCCTGCCACTTTTCTGCCGTGAGTAGAAGCAGCCTGAGGCCCATGCCAGACGCAGCTCTCCCAAAATCGTAAGCCAAATAAACCTCTATCCTTTATCTTTATAATACCCAGTCTCAGGTATTTCTGTTATAGCAACACAAAACAGACTAAAACACTAGGTATTTTATGTTTTTGGAAGTATTGTAAGTGGGATTCCTTTCCTGATTTCTTTTTCTGCTAGATCATGGTTGGTATATAAAAACACTACTGATTTTTGCATACTGATTTTGTATCCTGCAAATTTACTGAATATGTTTATCAGCTGTAGGTGGTTTTTGGTGGGTTCTGTAGGTTTCTCTCTATATAGGATCATGTCATCTGCAAAGAGGAGCAGTTTGACTTTGCTTTTTTCAGTTTGGATTCCTTTTCTTTCTCTTTCCTGATTGCTCTGGCTCATATATCCAATAATGTGTTAAGTAGGAGTGGTGAGAGAAGGTATCTTGTTGCATTTCTGTTCTTAAAAGAAAAGCTTTCAGATTTTCCCAATTCGGGATGATGTTGTCAGTGGGTTTGTCATATACGGTTTTTACTGTATTGAGATATTTTCCTTCTATACCTAATTTGTTGAGGGTTTTTATCATGAATGGATGTTAAATTTTGTCAAATGCTTTTTCTGCATCTATTGAGATGATCATATGATTTTGTCCTTGGTTGTGCTGATTGGTGTGTCACATTTATTGACTTGCATATGTTGAACCATCCTTGCCTCCCTGGGATGAATCCCACTTAATTATGGTGTATAATCTTTTTGATGTTCTGTTGAATTCTGTTTGCTAATATTTTGTTGAGAATTTTTACATCTATGTTCATCAAGGATACTTGCCTGTAGTTTTCTTTTTTTGTTGTGACTTTGTCAGATTTTGGTATTAGGATTAAGCTGGCCTCATAAAATGAGTTTGGGGAAATGGCCTCTGTTTTAATTTTTCAGAAAAGTTTGAGAAGATTTAGTATTAATTCTTCTTTACAAGTTTGGTAGAATTCAGCAATGAAGCAATTTGGTCCTGGGCTTTTGCTTGTTGGGAGACTGCAGATTACTGCTTCAATCTCAATGCTTATTATTGGTTTGTTGAGGTTTTCTATTTCTTCTCTTCATGTTTCTATTTCTACTTAGTTTAGTCTTGGTAGTTTGTATGTGCCCAGAAATATATCCATTTCCTTTAAAAAAAAAAAACAGCAAAAACTGAGTGCAAATAATAAATACGAAAGAAAGGAGTAAAAGATACATGAAAAAAATACTTAAAAATCAATAAAATGGCAGGAGTAAGACAGTATCTCTCAATTATAACCCTAAATGTGAATAGATTGAATTCTCCATTAAAAAGACATAAAATGGGGGCTGGCCCCCGACATAACTTGGGAGTGCGGCGGCGCTCCCGCCGAGGGTTCGGATCCCACATACAGACCGGCCGCTCACTGGCTGAGCGAGGTGCGGGTGTAATGCCGAGGGTTGCGATCCCGTTGCCGGTCCCGGTCCGGTACGGGCGCAACACTGAGGGTTGCGATCCGTTGCTGGTCACGAAAAAAGACAAAAAGGAAAAAAAAAAGACATAAAATGGTTGAATGGATTAAAAATGTAGACCCAACTATATGCTGCCTTCAAGAAACTCACTTCACCTATTAAGATTCACACAGACTAATAGCAAATGGATGGAAAAAGATACTCCATACAAACGAAAACCAAAAATGAGCAGGAGTGGCTACTCTTTTATTGGATAAAATAGACTTTAAACCAATAACTATAAAAAGAGAAATGGAAGGTGACTATATAATGATAAAGGGATCTATGCCGCAAGAGATATAATAACCATAAATATATATGCACTCAACATCAGAGCACCCAGATGTATAAAGCAATATCATTAGACCTGAAGAGAAAGATAGATCCCCATACAATAATATGGGGATCTATCTCAACACTCCTCTCTCAATTTTGGGCAGATTATCTAGGCAACAAATCAGCAGAGAAACACAGTATGTAAACTACACTTTAGAACAATTGGACTTGGCAGACATCTACAGAAAATTTTTTGCAACAACTACAGAATATACATTCTTCTCAGCAGCATATGAACATTCTCCAGGCTAGACGATATCACAAGTCAAGTCTCAAGAAATTTTTAAAAATTGAAATGATTTCAGGTGTCTTTTCAGACCATAACAGAATAAAACTAGAAATCAATAACAAGTGATACTTTGGAAACTATACAAATACATGGAAATTAAACAACATGCTCCTGAATGACCTACAGGTCAAAGAAGAAATTAAGCAAGAAATCAAAAAATTTCTTGAAACAAATGAAAATAAAACCACATCATACCAAAATCTATGGGGTACTGCAAAAGCAGTACTAAGAGGGAAGTTTATTTCAATAAATACATATATCAAAAGACTAGAAAGACTTCAAATAAATAACCTAATGTTACACCTCAAAGAGCTAGAAAAAAACAAGAATAATCCAATCCCCAAATTAGCAGACAGAAGGAAATAGTAAAGATTATAGCAGAACTAAATGAAATAGAGACCAAAAAAAGATACAAAAGATCAACAAAACAAAAAGTAGATTTTTTTGAGGAGATAAACAAAATAGACAAACCATTAGCTAGACTAAATAAAAAAAGAGAGAGGACCCAAATAACAAAAATCAGAAATAAAAAAGGAGACATTACAACCTATACCACAGAAATACAAATAATCATTAGAGACTACTAGGAATGGCACATTTAAAGTGCTGAAGTAAATGTCAATCTAGATGTCTGTATCCAGAAAAAAAATATTTTTTTCAAAAATGAAGGTAAAGTAATGACTTTTTGAAAGAAACAGAAGCAGAATGACTTTATTGCCAGCAGACTGGCACTTGAATGTTAAGTAAAATTCTTCAGGTAGAAGGTAAATGACATCAGATAAAAGACATCAGATCTATGTAAAAAAGGATGAAGAGCACTGGAAATGGTATGTGAGTAAGTATAAAAGACTTTTATTTTTAAATTTTCTTAAATAAAAATTGACTGTTTAAATCAAAACTAAAAATAATGTATTTGGAGAGCTATAACGTATATAAATGTAAAATGTATGACAACAGTAGAACAATAGAAGAAGGGAACTATAAATTATGGTAGACAGAATTATAAAAATGCCCCCCCAAGATTTTCTGCCCTAATCCCCAAGACATGACTATTAAAATGATGAGCTGTCGCACCCATGATTAGCTTATGTTACCCTGCAAAAGAGATTTTGCAGGTGTAGTTAAGGTGACTAATCCATTGACCTGCAAATAGGAAGATTATCTGGGTAGGTCTAATTGTGTGAGTTCTTTAAAAGCAGGGAGTTTTCTCAGATTTCCTCAGAAAATGAAGTCAAAGACATTTAAAGCATGAGAAATATTAGATGCATCATTGCTGGCTATAAAATGGGGCATGGGGGGAAGCACACAACCAGGAATGTGGGACGTCTCCAGAAGCAGAGTGCAGCCCCCCACTGGAAACAGGAACCTCAAGGCTACAACTACACAGAACTAAATTCTGCCAGTAACCTGAATGAGCTTGGAATTAGATTCTTTACCAGTTTCCAGATAAAAATTCAGCCTGGCCAACATGTTGGTTTCAACTATGTGGTAACCTGAGCATAAGACCTAATTGAACCCACCCCAAATCTGACCTACAGAACTGTAATCTAATAAATAAGTGTTGTTGTAAACCACTAAGTTCATGGTAATTTGCTAAGCAGAAATAGAAAACTAATACAGAAGCTTACTTTAGAAGGTTTTTTGATTATACATGAGATGATGTAAGATTATTGAAAGGTAACAATATTATTTGTGATAATTTAAATGTGCATATTGGAAGCCCTACAGCAATCACAAACACACACAGAGTCATACAACTAGCAATTCAATAGTTGAGATAGAAAGAAATATTAAGTGTCCTCAATGAATCCAAAAAAGTGGCTTGAATCTTCTCAGAAAGAAACAGGCACTTTTCATGACCTGTTTTAGGACAAAGAATAGTGCCTGGCTTAGAGTGGGCAGTCTCTAAGCATTTAGGGAATGAATGAACAAATGAATGCATAAATAAATGGTCAAGTTCATGAGTTAAGCAGTACAAATCCATTAGTAGTTCTAGAACCAAAAATAGCTAGATGAAGACACATGTTAGCTAATAAGGATAATCATAAGGGAGATCACCACTTAAGCAGAGAAGCCAGTAAAGATTTTGGTTTTTACTATTTATACCCAACCTGGTTCTAAAATGAATTTAAGGTACCTGAGAATAGTTAAAAGTCTGCTTTAATAATCCATATGTGTAACAGCTATGGAAATAAAGACAGAAAATAAAGACAGTACATAATATGTAAATGTAGAAGGATCCATTATAAATCAAAAGAAAGAGCATAAGAAGAGTCTTCAGAAAGTTCATGGAAAGATTAGTACTATCTTTGCATTCTATTTTTTTCACAAACTTTTTAAAGTTCTCTCATACATACACTCCCTGCAAGCAGAAAATAAGAGTTCTGGGCCTAGCACTGTTCAAAATGGATTTTTTTGTCATCATGCTACAGACAGTGGGAAGAATATCTGCATATCTGCCAAAGTTGCAAATCTAATTATAATATGCAAGGTCAACTAGCAGCCCAGAAATAGAAACTGAGATTTAAAGAAAGTGCTTATATCTTCAACTAGTGCATGGTCCACGAGATGAGGCAGGCTCTTTAGCAGAATCAGCTGGAGTTTTATAAACTCAACATTGCTCATATTAGACCACATGTAAGACAAATTTTGTGCACATCATAATCTCTAATAAAAGGTAGGGTGAAAGGTAAGGGCAAAGGAATATATATATTTTACATGCCTGTTTTGGATAGGAGAAGACATCACTAAAGACCTTATTGAAGTAAAGCAGGTTTATTCTCTGTCCTTTGGAAAAAATTCTAGCACAGGGGTACTGTTCATGAGAATGTATACACACATGGTTGGAGTCTTGGCAGTGCTCTAGTTTATTCTGGATTCTACTGGCCAAGATGTCTCAATTACACAGCAATGCAAATCCCAAACCTGCACATGATTGTGAAAACTGTTGTGACTGTTCATATGTCCACATACTTCAGGTAAGAATCTAAAAATGCCTCAAGTTAAAATTAATAAAACCTTGAGTCTTCCCTTTCTACTACTTTAAATAACCCTAACTTGACATAGGCCTGTGGGAATATGGATGGTATGTGTGACTGTCTGGTTTATGCAAGCTTGGTCTCTGTTTTATCCTGTGAACCAGATCACTAATTAGCAATCAGGTGCTCCGTGTTTCACTAAAAACCTAAGTAGCTTGATTAAATGCAAGCCTTTGAACCAAATACAATAGAAATGCAACCTCTTTTTAATTAGTCATTCTAAGGCATCCCTTTCTCTGAGGATACCTTATGGGGAAAATAAGCACAATCCTTAACCAGGCCATACATAAGTCATACTAATTAAATGTAGTTTATGGCCTTGAACCCATTGCATCAAGTTATAAATTATGTAGTTTAAAAGCTGCATTCACCTTCTCTAGTAACTAGAAACAAAGGAGAAGCTACTTAGCAATTGTTTAATCCAGGAAACACAGGCTAAAATTTGTGGTTGCTTTAAATATTTAGCTAGTGGCTTGGCTTTTTAAGAGGCTGCTACCCAAAATAAAAAGAGGAAATGTTCTATGGTTGTACAGTTGAGCTAGACATCTATAATTAACAATAATTCACTGCATGCTATCAAATGGCCAGAAGAGAGGCGATCGAATGTCCTCATTAAAAATGATTATGTTTTGTAATGATGAATATGCTAATTGCCCAGATTTGATCATCATACATTATATACATGTATTGATATTCAACTCTGTACCTCACAAAAATGAATAATCAATATGTTTCAATTTAAAAAATGGGGGGAGGATGAATTTAGAGACAACACCACAGGCTTCATTTGGCTTGAAACTTGAGAATCATACAGTGAATAATATACACGATAATCTTCAACTATGTGCCAAGTATAGTGGAATATAGTAGGGATAAAAGATGAAAAAGACATGATCCGTTCTCCCCGTTCCTTCCAGTCTAAGAGGGAAAGAACAAGGTACATCAGTAAATTCAGGGATTATGCTAGGCTCTCTGATGGAGGGCAGTGAGCAAAGACTTCATAAAGAACACATGAGCTGGGCCCTGAGATATAATTATACTTTTTGCAGGCAAAGGAAACTTCATGAGCAAAGGTAGAATGTTAAACAGGGAAGCTAGTCTGGGGAAACAGAGGAGGCTTGTGTGAGGAGAGAAAACTGAAGAGAGACTGCCCTTTGATGAAGCTGAATCAGTAGATAGACAAGGATCAGAACACAGAGAGTCTTGCTGAGGACTCATGACATCTTCCTGTAAGCAAATGGGAAATCATCGAAGAGTTTTAAACAGTTGACTGACATGAGTAGAATTATGTTTTAGAGAGAATAGTGTTACAGCAGCATGGAGGAAAAACTGGATAATGAGAGACTATGTGACAAGAAGAATCAGATCAAAGTAAAAGGCCAATTAGGAGACTTATTGTAATCATCCAGGTAAGAGTTGATAAGGGAGTGAACAAAAGTAATAGTGAGAATAAAAGGGGAGGGAAAATTTTTAATTATGTTCAATAAATAACATTTCTAAGATTTTAAATTAATTATTCCTATAAATTCCTATAAATTTCTATTCCACAATCATTAAAAATACACTTTACTAACAGAGATGGGCTTAATATTAAATAATAATTATATTTATGTATAATCCT
This sequence comes from Galeopterus variegatus, assembly GCF_000696425.1. Taxonomy (NCBI): domain Eukaryota; kingdom Metazoa; phylum Chordata; class Mammalia; order Dermoptera; family Cynocephalidae; genus Galeopterus; species Galeopterus variegatus. Next base: position 154,985 of record NW_007729406.1, on the reverse strand, counting down.
TTGGAGCAGTTTGTTAACTATATAAGATAAATTTAAGACACATTTTCTCACAAAAATGTACTTTTCTCTTATCAACTAATTCCACCTCTAATTTTATATATAGACCCTGCAGCCAACTGATTTTTGACAAAAAATATACAACAGGAAAAGGACAACCTCTTCAATGGTGCTAAGAAAACTGGATATCCACATGCAGAAGATTGAATCTAGACCCCTATCTCTCACGATATACAAAAATCAACTCAAAATGGATCAAAGGCATAAATTTAAGACCTGAAACTAGGAAACTACTAGAAGAAAACATAGGGGAAATGTTACACAAAATGGGAATGGGCAGTGCTTTTTTGAATGAGAACACAAAGGCACAGGAAACTAAAGAAAAAATACATAAATGGGACTACATCAAACTAAAAAGCTTCTGCACAGCAAGGGAAACTGTCAACAAAGTGAAGAGACAACCTACAGAATAGGAGAAAGTGATTGCCAACCACATATCAGACAAGGGGTTAACATCCAGAATATATAAGGAATGAAACAACATCCATAAAAACAAATAACCCAATTAAAAAAATGGGCAAAGGACCCGAAAAGACATTTCTCAAGACATACAAATGGCCAACAGGCACATGAAAAAATGCTCAAAATCACTAATCATCAGGGAAATGCAAATTAAAACCACAATGAGATACCATCTCACCCCAGTTAGAATGGCTATTATAAAAAAGATAAAAATAACAAATGCTGGTGAGGATGGAGAGAAAAAGGAACTCTCCCACATTGCTGGTGGGAGTGTAAATTGTTACAATCACTGTATAAAACAGTATGGAGTTTCCTCAGAAAACTAAAAATAGATGTACCCTACAATCCAGTTATCCCACTACTGGGTATATACCCAAAGGAAATAAAATTAATATATCAGAAAGACACCTGCACTTCCATGTTCATCACAGCCCTATTCACAATGGCCAAGATATGGAATCAACCTAAATGTCCATCAGTGGATGATTGGATAAAAAAACTATGGTATATACACACAATGGAAAACTACTCAGCTATTAAGAAAATGATAGCCTATCACCGTCTGCAGCAACATGGATGGAACTGGAAACCCTCATGTTAACTGAAGTAAGTCAGGCACAAAAAGACAAATGCTACATGATATCACTCATATGTGGAATCTTAAAAAAAAGGTGGTTCTTATAGAAGCAGAGAGTAGAATAATAGTTATCAGAGGCAGGGGGTGGGGAGAGGATGAGAAGTGGCAGACAAATGGGTACAAAACTATGCTATCCAACCTAAGTGAATCATTGTGCAGTATATGCATGTATTGAAACAACATGCTGCATTCCACAAATATGTACAAATATTAAAATATTAAAAAAGAAGAAAAACCTTAATAAGACTAAAACTCACCCTACCCATCTTTTAATCAGTTAACTGATGCACACTTGCTAGTATGCTAGACTGCAAAGAAAATTGTAAAGTAACATCTACTTTACCTTTAGTAGTCATGCTACTGGCAAATTTGGACTTGTTTTACCCTTACTAAACTGGTTCCCAAACATTATCTAATTTAACCATCACAACCATCCTCAGAACTGACAACATTACGGACTTAAAAAAGAAAAAGAAAAAAAGACACTTAGAGAAATTATGTAACTTGCTCAAAGTCACAAAACTAATAAATAAAAGGCAGTGCTGGGACTCAAACCCAAGTCAGCTCACTGCAGTAAAGACAGCTAACATTCACTGAGCTCTCACCGGGTGTCAGGCATTGTATTAAGTGCTTTACCCCACTTATTTTAATACTCACTAAAACCCCCATGATGTACATACTAGTATGCTTATCCCTACTTCATGTAAAAAGAAAAGGAGGAACAAAAAGCTTGGAAATATTGCCCCAGGTCAGTAGTAACAGGTAACATCAGGTTTCAGAGACAGAACCTTGGACCACGGAGGCCAAACGCTTTAATACTAAGCTGGCCTGATCACAGCTACCTGCACGTGTTCCATCTCTATCAAAAGAAAACTGACTCCTCGGTAAACTAAACCCAGACATCATATTGAATTATCCTCCCTGACCTTTAGCTAAACTATAGATTCTTGCCTTCCTTTCTGAATACCTGTAAGCTAAAACACTCCAAGCATTATCTGTACATGTTCTGACACAATACTGTAACTTGGCTTTTTTTCCAGTAAAGGAGAATTTGTCTCACAGAAACTTTAATGAACTGCTCCAAGCCTTTCTTGATTCTGACTAGTTAATAAATAAAATAACTTATGGTCTATATTCAGTGGTTTCCACAACAATCATTTTACACAGTATCATATCATTGTGATCTTACACAAACTACTTCCTGCAGAGAGGTTGAAATTACAAAACAGAAGCTTATCAGAACCAAATAGAAACATTTACAAAGAATATAACAAGATTTTAAAACACAGATATTATAGTTTTCAGTACAGAAACTTTCAATTTATCAGGGCATCAAAATATGTAGAATACTACAGTTGCCTTCAATGCCTAAAACCTTAGCAACTTCTTTGTCTTTCAATTATAAGATTTTAAAAAGCATGCCAATGTGCAAGAGGAACAGGGAACAACTCTTCCCTAATTTCCTGCTCTCCAGCATCTTTTCTTCCCTGTGGCTAACAGTGATAAGTAATTTACTTCTCATTTTATGTATCTCCATTTACATACTTATTTTTTAAAAGTTTTACAAATTGCAGAAATCTCAGAGACAGGCATAGGGATTGAATTTAGGGAACCTTGTGGATGCAAGAGAATTATAAATAGCTCTGCCTGCTTTGACCCTACTCCAGAGTGGAGTATGGTCCTGCAGATGGACTTCAACTGATGTTTTTGCTTTTGTGCAACCTGACCTTTCCTTCTCTTCTATCTTTTACCAAAAGCTTTGTGGACAGAGGGAGCCATGGCCACAGCATCTTGAAAGAAGATAGATGGGCAATCTGAGGAAAGAGAAGGAAGTGAGGAAGAATCCAGAAAGCAGGACCTCACAAGAGTCAAAACAACTCTTTGCAGAGAATGCAGCCAGCATGAAACAAGGCAGACTCCAAGTCTCGAGGCAGTTGTGTCTAATGCATGACATCTGGATACCTTGCTGTTCAAGATATCAACTATAAAAATGGATTGTTTTTTATAATTCTATTTTTTGTGAATAGTTTTCAACCTAAAAATATGAACTTTGAAAAAAAAACACATGCTTCTTCACAGATAAAAACATTAAGTGAGAGAGGACAAGATGGCTGCGGCGGCTGGCGCTGAGTAACTGAGATGGAAAAGGCGGCCATTGGACCTTAGGCAGCCGGGAAACTTGTGGACCTTCCTCTTGCCGTCTCTTAAGGGAGGACGGCTGCTGGTGGCTGGTCATGGGGGCTGACCGCCACTTTGCCCCTGCAGGAGAGGCTGCCTCGTTTACAGCAGGCAACAGCTTTGAAGTGTGGAGCAAGAAAAGAACTGTTTCTTAGCTGCAAAAGCGAGTTTCTAAACAGGGAACATGGTTCTGGGGCCGCTGTCGACGCTGCCAGGATCGCGGAGGCTGGGGCTGCGCTGAAGGTGGCCAACTGCCCTATTCAGGATTCGAGGTTTCGGGCCAGCATAAAAGAAGATTTCTGGGAGCGCCCAAGCCACGCCGCAGGACCGAGTGAGCAGCCCGAGGCGGCAGTGGCTGAGCACGGGGACAGCAACGACGCAGAGGCGGAGAGAGAGCTGCCCAGCCTGGCCCAGCCCTGTGAGTGACCCCCGGCCCGGCCCTGCTCACAGGGTGGACGCCTGCCCAGCTTCCGCCTGCACCACCGGGCCACTCACAGGCCCCATGGCTGCCTCCATTTTCTCAGGTGGTGACGGCTCCAGCCCAGCTCGGCCAGGCCTGTCCTCCTCGCCCGGCTCGGCTCCTCACTGAGGCTTCCCACTTCCTTGCCCCAGTGCAGGGCTTCCCGGGGCCTGCGGGGCCAGCTTCCCCTCCCACTCCCTCCGCGGTTCTCTGGCGGGGCTGGTGGTGTGGGGCGTCCCCGGCCAGCGTTGGGAGGGCAGGGAAGTGCGGGCTGGTCTGACTGTCACTCCACCGCACCCTGGGCTCCACCCCCAGTAAACTTCATGTTACCAGGAGGCAGATACCATCTCTGCAGCCACCAGTTTGGAAAAATGCCTAACTGATTTCTGGTTAGGAATAGTGTGGTCAGAGTGTGCCCGAGTTCGCTTGAACCTGCCGGAGAGCTGTCTGCGGGCGGGCACTGGAGCCGGTCAGCGCCGGGGGGATTCAAAGGTGAACCGTGTGCTGTGGGCTCCTCCCCCGAGGAGCTCATGCTCCGGTGTGGGAGACAAGACAAGTACACAAATAACCTCGATACAAGGAGGAAGGTGATAAGTCCTGAGAAAGATCTACACAGTGCTACAAAGGCACCCAGAGCGACCAGTTTTCTGTGCCTAGCAGAAATCTGGAAGACTTCCTGTGTGAAGCAGTGCCAAGCAGGGACTTGAAGGCCCGGCCAATAGACAAGGGTTACAGAAGACACCTCCCGGCCCAGCCCAGTGCACACAGAGTGGGGAGACATCCGGCTAGGGAGGCGGAGATTCGACAGAAACCACACACCCAGTGGGGCCGCCACTGCATGATCCAGCAGCCCGGGCCAGAGCACACAGAACAGGGAGAAGTCCGGCACAGGAAGTGGAAGCTCAGCAGAGACCACACACCCTGCGGTACTGCCCCATGATCCAGCAGCCCAGCAGAGTCCAAGCTGACTAGAGAGGTGGCTCACCAGAGAGGCCCAAGACCCGAGGCAACCACACATACAAGGCACTAGAGGCCAACTGAGCAGTCACAGAGGTAGCCATACCAAATTGGCAACCACAGCAACATCTTAGTTAGTCAATAGTCTCAAACAGGTGGACTGTGAAACCTCCTGCCACAATGAATAAACATCAAAAAAAAAAGATACCAGAAATACAAAAAAACAAGAAAGTACA
>NW_007729406.1:145900-149156 GCF_000696425.1 Galeopterus variegatus | reverse complement strand
TCTCAGACAAACAAAAATTAATTGCGGGAGTTCACCACCACACGACCACCCTTACAAGAAATTCTCAAGGGAGTACTGGGATTGGACCCTGAAAGATAATTACCACTGCCATAACAATCCAAGTAAAACTGAAAACCCACCAGTATAATAAAAATGACAATCATGAAAAGAAAACAAACACACAAAAACACTAGCTGCAACCTAAGGAACCAACGAACACAGAAAACAAACAGCAAAACAGAAAGCAAGGAACAAATGACACCTAAGACAACCAAACAACCAATAAAATGCTAGGAATAAATCAACACCTTTCAATAACAACTCTTAATGTAAAAGGCTTAAATTCCCCAATCAAAAGACACAGACTGGCTGACTGGATTAAAATGGAAGATCCAACTATATGCTGCCTACAAGAGACCCACTTCACCCATAAAGATTCACATAGACTGAGAGTGAAAGGATGGAAAAAGATCTTCCATGCAAACAGAAAAGAAAAACGAGCTGGAGTAGCAATTCTTATCTGACAAAATAGACTTGAAACTAAAAACCATAAAAAGAGACAATGAGGGACACTACATAATGATAAAAGGACTGATGCATCAAGAAGACATAACAATCATAAATATGTACGCACCCAATGTTGGAGCAGCCAGATATATAAAACAAACTCTATTAGACCTAAAGAAGGAAATAGACACTAATACCATAATAGCAGGGGACCTGAACACCCCACTCTCAATATTGGACAGATCAACCAGGCAAAGAATTAGCAGAGAAACACAAGATCTTAACAATACTCTAGACCCAAACAAAAACTGCGGGAGTTCACTACCACACGACCACCCTTACAAGAAATCCTCAAGGGAATACTGGGTGTGGTTCCTGTTATCCCATGTATTTTCTCAGACCACAATGGATTAAAACTAGAAATCAATAACAAACGAAACTCTGGAAACTATACAAACACATGAAAATTAAACAACATTCTACTTAATGACATATGGGTCAAGAAGAAATCAAGCAGGACATAAAAAAATTTATTGAAACTAATGAAAATAATGGTACATCATACCAAAAACTGTGAGATACTGCAAAAGCAGTATTAAGGGGGAAATTTATTGCATTAAATGCTTACCTCAGAAGAATGGAAAGATGGCAACTGAACAACATAACACTCCACCTTAAAGAACTAGAAAAAAAAGAACAATCAAAACCTAAAGTTAGCAGATGGAAAGAAATCATCAAGATCAGAGCAGAACTTAATGAAATTGAAACCCAAAAAACAATACAAAAGATCAATGAATCAAAAAGTTGGTTTTTTGAAAAGATAAATAAAATTGGCAAACCATTAGAATGGCTAACAAAAAAAAGGAAGAGAGAAGATTCAAATAACAAAAATTAGAAATGAGAAAGGTGGTATTACAACAGATTCATCTGAAATACAAGGGTTCATTCGAGTACTATAAACAAATATATGGCAACAAATTTGAAAATCTGGAGGAAATGGATAAACTTCTGGACACACACAAGCTCCCAAAACTGAACCATGAAAACATAGAAAATTTGAACAGACCAATAACAATAAAGGAGATTGAAGCTGTTATCAGAAGGCTCCCAACAAAGAAAAGCCCAAGACCAGATGGATTCACAGCAGAATTTTACCAAACATTCAAAGAGGAATTGACACTGATTCTTTACAAACTATTCCAAAAGATTGAAACAGACGCAAAGCTCCCAAACTCATTCTATGAAGCAAACATAATCCTGATATCAAAACCAGGTAAAGGTATAACCAATAAAGAAAACTACAGACTGATATCCTTGATGAATATAGATGCAAAAATCCTCACTAAAATACTGGCAAACAGAATAAAGCAACACATACATAAAATTATTCACCACGATCAAGTGGGATTCATCCCAGTGATGCAACATTGGTTCAACATATGTGAATCAATAAATGTGATACACCATATTAATAAAGTCAAACACAAGGACCATATGATCATCTCTATAGATGCTGAAAAAGCGTTTGATAAAATTCAGCACTCATTCATGACAAAGACCCTCTATAAAATAGGTTTAGATGGAAAGTATCTCAACATAATTAAAGCCATATATGACAAACCCACTGCCAACATGATCCTGAATGGGGAAAATCTGAAAGCTTTTCCTTCAAACCCACTGCCAACATCATCCTGAATGGGGAAGAGATGAAAGCTTTTCCTTTGAAGAACAGGAACTAGACAGGATGCCCACTCTCACCACTCCTATTCAACATAGTATTGGAAGTACTAGCCAGAGCAATCAGAGAAGAGAAGGAAATAAAGGGCATCCAGATTGGAAAAGAAGAAGTCAAGCTGTCCCTGATTGCAGATGACATGATCCTCTATATAGAACAGCCTAAAGCCTCTACAAAAAAAATTTGCAGTTGATAAATGATTTCAGCGCAGTAGCAGGATACAAAAACAACACACACAAAAATGTAGCATTTCTATTCTCCAATAGTGAACATGCAGAAAATGAAATCAAGAAAACCTGCCCATTTACCATAGCCACCAAAAGAAATAAAATACTTAGGAATTGAGTTAACCAAGGATGTGAAAAATCTCTGTAATAAGAACTACAAACCACTGCTGAGAGAAATTAGAGAGGATACAAGAAGATGGAAAGATATCCCATGCTCTTGGATTGGAAGAATCAACATAGTGAAAATGTCCATACTACCCAAAGTGATATACAAATTCAATGCAATCCCCATCAAAATTCCAAAGACATTTTTCTCAGAAATGGAAAGAACTATACAGACATTTGTATGGAATAATAAAAGACCACGCATATCCAAAGCAACACTGAGCCAAAAAAATAAAGCTGGAGGCACAACACTCCAGACTTTAAGCTATACTACAAAGCTATAATAACCAAAACAGTATGGTACTGGCATAAAAACAGACACACTGATCAATGGAATAGAATAGAGAATCCAGAAATCAACCCACACACTTACTGCCATTTGATCTTTGACAGAGGCACCAAGCCTATTCACTGGGGAAGGGACTGCCCCTTCAGCAAATGGTGCTGGAAGAACTGGATATCCATATGCAGAAGAATGAAACTAGACCCACACCTCTCAATATATACTAAAATCAACTCAAAATGGATTAACGATTTAAATATACACCCTGAAACAAAAAAACTTCTTAAAACATAGGAGAAACACTTCAGCAAATAGGACTGGACACAGACTTCATGAATA